>NC_087249.1:45649531-45951505 GCF_037042905.1 Lytechinus pictus
AAAAAAAAAACTTGGTCCACTGACAAATCTTTTCAAAGGCGAAAAAAAAAACCCTTGTCTCAATGGAGTATGGGGGGAAAAAATGCTCAAAAAAAGTAAAAAAAATTGCATGAACTCAAACTTCCAGCTTCCCCCTCCCCCTGGTATCTGTCCCTTACGGAAGATGATTATTCAGGGAGATGTGTACCAGCCATGATCCTTCTACTTTTCTTTCCTATCATTTATCGTCACCAACATAATGTTCATACCTACAGCAGTATTGTTTAACTCGAAAACTCATACTAAGTTTATGTATTAGTCGGGGAAATAAAAAAATCCCCTACTGACCTATGAGACTAAAAATTGCAATGAATAGGCCCACTTTTCTATGTCGACTAATAGTCGCACAGTTCAATGAAAGTGAGAACAGAAGGGAACAGATAAACATTGATACTCTATTAAAAAGCATGCAATTTTCGTTTCTTATAAGACGCACAAAAATAATTCAATGCCAGCATGTTTTGTTCTACGCACATCACTACCCTGTCCCCGGACTCCCTATTGCTACGATCTGGCATTATTTCAAAGTAACACCTAACATAAACCATTACTCTCATTCCTTTCAGTCCCCTCCCCGTTCTCTCTCCTCCACGTATGGTACCGAATGTCGATCTCTCTCCCCATCTCTCTCTCTCTCGAGCTAACTGAATCGTTTGAATTCCCAGGTCATCATATCAGGACGGCCAGCATGGAGCTCCGCCAAGCACCTACATGTAGTACCTCGATGTGATGTTGCACGCGTACACGTGGTCTTTTTTTTTTTAGTTTTGTGTTTCCTCCGATCCTTCGCTGCATTCATATCACATTATCACACCCATGGCATGCACAATCCACGACTTCAAGGAATATATGCACTGGATTTAATCAGTATCACAAACAAGTTGGATTTATACCGGGATTTATAATGGGAATAAAGTATAAAGGTACAGTTTTTGTGTGTTTGTGATTTAAGTTGGAAACTTTGAAATCTATTCTAATTGTAACATGTACAAACTAAAAATTTGAATGGGTGGTTATGAATAAATACTTTACTTTATGGACAATAAAGTTATTCAATTTAAAATGACATGAAGCACCCCCCCCCCCCCAAAGTAACGTTTTAAACAAATGCAAATGAGGAATGAGAAAGAATAGGGAATGATTTTCAAAAGCTGAGAGCGAGAGATGGAATTGATAACTTGAGGAAATGGACGTAAAACATGAAAACATATAGTCAAGAAAGGAAAGACCCCTCTTCACTTTCTTGCACAGCCTTACATAACCGCTCACCTTACTGCCTCAAAGACGAAAATGTAAACATGCTTTTCATATTCTTAGACTGATTAAAAACATAAACATGCTTTCAAAACACATCAAGTTTCCTTTTATTTTTCGATATCATATTACAGAAAGTGAAATAACAATTGAGAACGTGAAACAAAACAGAGAAAATGATGGGCTCAGAATTTGGAGGTCGCAATAACATTCTTGTGCATGGTGGTGGAAGTTATTTACGAGCGTAGTCAGCCAACTGGGGCTAGCTGGGCAGAAAAAAGTGAACTGTAAATCTTTTTCTTTAAGAGGAATGTGGAATGATTGTGGGGCACGCGACTCCAATTAATCCGCGGTTTTCTGCATGGCAACAGGTATTTTTTTATCTTTATTTGTGGTAACCCCGGAGCAATGATGACCTCAGTTAAGGACATCTAAGGACATCAAAACATCCATTTCACTGTTGCAGTCATATCGGCTTGCAGCACGGCAGCCGACCAAGAGCTAACACAGCGACGGCACAGCAGCTACGGCCGGCTAGCGCAGCCAACTTTGGCCCGGCGCAGTGCGGGGAATTTCGCAACCGATCATAACGATAAATTTGCTATGATCGGTGATCGGCATGAAACGATCGATCAGCATTGATTAGATCGAGATCGGCCGCCGATCCGAGAATCGGTTACAGGGTTAATTCAAACAATAAAAACTCAAGAAATAGTGAGTGAGAGACATCAATGACTGTCTCATTTGCATGTCCTGAGTTGTGCATATAACCGTGAAAAATAAGGGATCATTCAAAATGTCATAACTTTCTTATTTTAAATCTGATTTTGATAAAATGTTCAATGTTTTGCAAGTTTGATTTTTCTCTATTTGTTCAAATCAACATTTTTCTGGGTTGGACTTGACCTTAAAGTAACAATTGTACACTCTGTATTCTGGAGTTTGTTATCTGTGATCTATCTCTGTATCATTGTCTAAAAAAATGTTATGCAATGGAAGTTATGGAACATTTAAAAGGTGACATTTAAAAGGTGTTCACATTGGTAGATTACTTCTTGGTATTTCCCTTGGCAAAAGCTCCAATCCATTGATTGTTTAGTCTAGTGTCTTTTCATTGCGGTTGCAAAGTGTTTCTCATTTTATTTTCATTTGCTGCACCTTTCTAAATCAATTGAAATTTGATATACTTTTGTTACAGGGATATATGTACATGTATGTGTATTACTTTCTCCTAATTGAAGTGATTGAAACATTCTCGCATTTTGGGGACAATTTTGTTGATTTCTTTTCTTTTTTGTGTGAATACTGTTTGTTAAAAAAATAGAACATAAAGTGGTTAGTGCCATTAAAATTTTCATCAGCACTCTTTAAAGACAATCAGGGCAATATACATGTTTATCTGTCATAAAGTCACAAAGTTGAATACAGATGTTGAAAATGACACTATTTCAGACTTGAACATTGCAATTTATCTACTTTTCTTTTTGTAGACATCATATGGCCGACCAGCATCAAGGGGGCATTCCTTGTCCCCGTCTCGAACCAGCCTATCACCGATTAGTGGCATCTCCATTGAACATAGAATGATCTCCGATCTGAGGTAAATTACACCTGTACTGTACATGTATATACAAGAAGCAAGATCTTTTGCAAAAAAACACAATTTTATGATGTGTTTACAGGTGTATCCTACTATCCTGCCATAAGCTTCTACTTTTATGGTATTGTGCCTTCTGTATTTTAATACACAGTACGGTATCTGTACTTTTTTCTGCCAGTGTTAAATGATTCTGTATAATTTATGTTGTATTTTTGTTTTGATAAGTCACCTCTTTATTGATCAATCAAAGCAAAGGTAATGAACATAAAACCCAGGTTATAGGTCCTTCCCGAACACGACACCGGGTGACAATAACATACACAACATAGATGTGAACATAAACATGAACATGCAAATAATTCAATTCAAATAAACATTTATTTTCTTCCATTACATTACATTTTTTCGTAAACATAAATTCATACATAAATCAATTTGTTATGGAAAATATAAATATGTACATGTTGGGTTTAAAGAAGAAGGCGTAAATAAAGATAGGAATGAAGTGCATACATTGAAAAGAAAACTATTGAGGGTCTGAATATTCATTGCACACTGTAACATTTGAATAATGAATTGATTAATCATAAATTATACAAGCCAAATGAATTCCTGTACATTTCTATAAAGTAATGGTCATAAATCTAGACAAATTAATCTAAATACACATTCGACAGATACAAAGGGAAAGAGTAAAGGATGAATGAGAGAAGAGAGAGAAATGGAAAGGAGAAAAGGGAGAGCATGGGCCAGAGGGGGAGAGAGGGAAAAAGGGAGGTAAAGGGGAAATGACTTGTAGATGTGTTTTAAACAGCGCCATCTTGTGATCATTCATGGACAGACTTCCAATCTGATACCCAGGCCATTCTTGGCTTCTCATGTTCAATGTTTCGGTTCCTGTAGAATCTGTCCATCACAACCAAGAATGCCTTGAAAACCGCTAATTAACAATACACCTGTAAAATGTACATGTATGACAAAAACTGGCTACGACCAGTTTTCCCCAATCTCATAATGATTTTAGATTTGATATCTTTACTGAAATCCTTGTGAAAACAAGGCATTGGAAAAGATAGAGCACATGAGCATGAGAAGGGCATTTTCACGGTAACTGACAACAAAATGATGGGAGTTTGCTTAAAAGCAAACTCCCATCATTTGTTGTTTTAGAGATAATCATACACACAATGAAAAGTGTATAAAATTGTGCCGTGTAACGTCAGTTACCGTGAAAATGCCCAGAAGAACAATTGCATTTCTTGTCAAGAATAAGTGTAGATTTTCTCAATAAAATACAAATGTGCAATTTATGTACAGTAGTTCTTAATGATATCTAATGTGTGTAATTCATTTTCTCGTCGGCTTCAATCCTCGAACTTTATTTGTACATAATTTCTCTGGATGTTGGTTATTATAACTTTTGTTTTCACTCGTGTCTCTTAAGCATTTCCTAAATCAAATTAATACAGGAACTAATTCAGTCATTCAGATACATTTAGATACTGCACATGGACATTTAAAAACATTCATTCTTATATTTTCAAAATATCTGGTTCCCTCTCATTCTATTATTCTAGAAACCAATTGGAAACGCAATCGTCGGAGAACTCCAAGCTGAGACGGCAAATCGAATCAGCAACATCCAGACAAACATACATACCTTCAGTTCTCAGTACTTCTATCACCCCTACTCTCAATCATGGAGCAATCCCGAGGAGTCTCTCAGACACACAAGTCCCAGTGACACCCACAGTGAGGGAGACGGTAGAGTCCATTCTCGCAAGGGGGAGCAGGAGATCCCCCATTGAGAATGTGTCACTGCATACAGAATCTGCTACAGAGTAAGGAATGCACTAAAGGAATTCATGCATTTGATGCCAGTTGTGGTTACAATACAAAACAAGTTTGAACAGACTCCAAGAAAATGATCATCCAAGCGCATGTTTAAATGAAAAATTATGTGTGACGGTAGAATTTGCTGATAAATTGACAAAATAAGCATGGTATTCCAGCAAGATGTCTTTTCCCAAGTAAGATCTTTTCCCAAGTATAAGTGCATGAATATATTAGTCAGATAAACAAAAAGAGTATGTGTTTCCTTAATATGATAGGCATTGTACTACATTCTACCCTGATGAAAGGGGTTAAAACTTTGGCTAAAACCAGGATGATAAACACATCTGTTTTCCCAGGGAATATACAACTGATACCGTCTTCACACTGGCCACAAACACCACTACGGTCTTGGGACTGTCCCTCGACTGTAGCGGTGTTGCCTTCTGTGTGCATTCTCAGACCCGCAATAAACTACCCGGGGATAACCTCGCCTCGCTATAACTCTGCAACAAACTATCGCTAGGCAAGACATAGTAATAGCAGCTGGACAGCCCTGCCACTGTCGCGGTGTTCCTTAGGTGTAAAGGCACACCGCTACAACACCGGGATAAACCACTTGTTATATTTTTCTATAATGTGGGGGCGTCGTGGTCTAGTGGTTGGTTATGACTCTCGTCTTTCAATCTGAAGGACTTGGGTTCGATTCCCCAACCTCAAGTATTTTAGGTGTATCAGAGTCGGGTCACTCACAGGGTCACAAGCCTACACATGTTTCAATACGGAGGTCATAAAGATCACCTGCTGCAGTGTGAATAGATACATGAAATTTATCCCAGTACTGTGCCGGGATAAATTTTCTACTGTGAATGCATTTATAGTGAGTTTATAGTGGTGTTGAGGGATAAATTTGAAAACCGGGGTGAAGACAGTATAAATGTTGCTTTTATAAATGCTATATATATATATTAGTATGCATTTAATTTATTGTCATCATTATTTGTTCTATTTTTTCAATAGGGTTCTTCTGAGAAAGCAACTTTCCGATGCCAAAGCTGAGATAACAGTCCTCAATGAGCAGCTTAAAAATGTAAGTCTTGCATTATAATAAATACACATAATTATGTAGAAATACAAGCATAGTCAGTGGCGGACCGTGACCCGGAGGAGACAATTGATTGGAGGGGTACTGTATTGTTTGTGAACAATGCTGTGCCCCTCCAATGCTTCGTCTTCTCCGGGTCACGGTCCGCCACTGAGCATAGTGATCATTACAGTTGATTTGTGTGGCTCGTTCTCAACGTGATGAAAATCAGCACATTTACCAATAGCAAAACTTTGTGTTACTGGGCCAGGAACTTGCTATCAAAATAACATTAACATCAAAATAACAACAATAAGTGCATAAAAGATAGAGTAACTTGGGTTCAACAAATATGATGAATTCAATACATTAAAATAAGAAAAATCACTGATACAAAAATTGTTCAGCATAACATGATACATTTATGAAGAAACAGTGAAATGAGAAACATCATCACAGACAAGAAAATTAAAGTGAAATATAAATTAAAGTGTATGATACCATCAACATATATTGGTGAAGATTTGGCGAAAATCCATCAAAGAGTAATACCTTGGTCACATTTGCTCTACGGCGGCTGTATGGCGAGTAAAAAACAGCCGTTGTATTAATTTTAATTCAAACCACTGATATGTAGTTGGTACAAAAAATGTTAAAACTGCTGTTTTCGACTCGCCGTACGGCCGCCGTAGAACAAATGTGACCAAGGTATTAGGCAGTTATGCATTTCTTAAGTTTGGGTTTTGTCACGTATGCGAACAGCTACCCCCTTGATCATGTGATACAAATTCTATAGAATGCCGTTTTCTCAGAAAATTGAGAATGATGCTACTTGCGCATTCATTATGTCATCAGACACATCATTTCATATCCACTTTTTATCAAAACCTGCTTGACACCATTTTATGAAACAATAGTCAGTGATTTTCATGGTTAACTAAATTTATAGTAAGCTACTGAAATCCATGTACGTGATTGGCTCAGAACTAGATGGTCAGTGAAAATTAACTGACTATTTGTTTCGTGAAACACTCCCCTGGTTACATATCCAATACAGGCAGAAAACAGTAGTGATCAGCAGAAAGCGCAGTTCAGGTCAGCGATTGAGGAACTTCAGGCAAGGCTCAATGAAACCATTGTAGGCAGAGATTCTGTGCTTGATCTCAGGTAAGTGGTTATTACAGTGAGCAATATGCAGAATGGATGCAAGCATGTAACAAATTGTGTTATTGTTTTCATCATCATTTCATTTACTTTACCACCCCTTTTCCACAAGGGGGGAGCAGTTGATTAAAGAACTACCATGAAAACAGAATATTCATTTGTACTGTTATCATCTATTTTGTGTATGTGTATCCTAACTTTAATACACACTTGAACTCGTACTCGGTCTCGATCTCTACTCAATAACTAGGCATGCCTGCTTGGCTTGGAGTTACATTCACAACTGACTTTATTCTCTATACTAAACTACCATATATAATTCACTGTACATAGTTACATAATATTTGGAGGAAGGCAAAGTGATAAGGAAAGTATAAACAGATGGAGTTGAACAAGGGGTTGTTCATGGTGGGGGTAATACAGCATGGTCAATATTTACACAACTGGTCTGGGGAGGAAACATGATGATAGTGAGCTTGTGAACGGAGATGGAAACAGTAGTTGAGATAATGAGGCATGAATTAATAACATGGTAAAATGACAGAATGAAAGGATGGTTTGATGAAGAATGAAATGTGTTGTATGAACACAATATCCCTCCCTTGTTTGGAATAAAACTTGTACGATCAAAAGATCCTCACAAAATTCGATCACTGGATCTCATTAACAAAGTCATAAATTCATAATCAACATTATCACAAATTAATCTTTCTGGAACATACATGTATAATCTATAAATGAATTTCTGCTAGTCCTTGAGGCATTGTAATATTTGAGGGCAATAACAACAATCGTAAAATTTTCCACATGCACATAACTTCCAATTTACTTTAACAAATCACATGTGAACTTAGCTATTAATGGAATAAGTCAAAAGAAATTAATGTTCTCAGTTCTTCCTCTTTTTCTCTGCTTTACTACTCTATTTACTAAGTTTCACAGTTCTGTTCCGTAGGTCATAATCCAATCCAGTTCCATAATCAAGTTATCAGTCCATATTTCTCAACCTTTTTAGCGCAGAATATTCCTCCTCTGAACATTCCTCCTCTTATTCTTTCTTCGTTGGACAACGGTCCATAGCTCGTGATCATCCCCCTTATCAACGTGCTGCTCCTGTGTCTGAGCACCTCCCGCTAAGCATATCAGTCCGAGCTCTGTTGATGTCTTCCGACTGAGAGTGCATCCGCTGTTGCCTCGCACTACCACAAATCGAGTCGTGGTCGATGATGACTCTGTCGACACTCTCCCAAAGAATTGTCCCAAGAGTGGAAGTGGGCTGCGACTTCCATATGCGTATAATCTCATGCGACTGGGGGTCAACCGGAGTGGTGAGCACCGGCCTCTCATCCAGCGAAAAGTACGCTCATCGATGATGTCGACTGACGATCCCGAATCAACAAGGGCATCAATCTTTGCATTGTTCACCATAATTGACCTTTTAGGAAGGGCATTCCCCTCCTCTCTCACGCTGAACATCACATCATCATCCGAGTTGAAGATCTCATTCATATTGTCACTCGTCTTCGCTGCCAAGTTTGCGCCATCCCCAATCCCAGCAAATTCGTTGTTGTTGATATGGTTGATGGGAGCTTGTCTCGAACTCAAACCACCAGACCTCAGTTTCGAACTGCAAACTCGTGCAAAATGACCTACCCGTTTGCAAACAAGACACTCACGATTTTGGGCGGGGCATCCTCGATCTCCCGGTCGATGTCCCAATATTCCACAGTTTCCGCATATATTGTCGTGATTGTTCACACTCTCTGATGATTGCGGTTGCCTTACTTGCCTGTCACTACGATTAGGCTGTCTCACTGGTCCTCCTTTAATCACACACGCAGATTCCGAAGTTCTTCCCGAGGCCTCCATCACTCCAGCCTGCCGGTCTGCAGATTCAGTTGCTCTTGCTATCGATAGCAAGTCATCCAGTTTCAGGTCATCTGTCCTGAGTAGCTTCCTTCGAAGTGAGCTAGATGTACATTTATCCACAATTTGGTCACGTATATGTTCATCGGTATGTTCACCAAATGCACATGATGCTGCCAATACACGCAGTCGAGTGCAATACTCATCGACTGTCTCATCATCACTTTGGACTGCTTGTCGAAATGCATGTCTCTCGAATACCACATTCTTCCGGGGCTCAAAATATTTGGTCAGAGCCTTCAGCGTTGTCTCATACTTAGGCTCATCCTCATCTACCAGTGTCTCATATAACTCTTGAACTTCTGGTCCTGCACAGTGCAGTAGAAGGGCCCGCTTCTGACCATCTGCTGAGACTCCTGATGCTGCCAGGTAATACTCAAATACCCGCCTCCATTTCGGCCAGGCAATCCCTGCCCTAGCCGAACGAACATCAAAGGGTGCTGGCTGTGAAAGGTCCACGCGTCGAGCCATATTCTCTCTGCCTTTTCAGGTTTTTTTTTATCCTCGTCGCCAATTTTGTGTATGTGTATCCTAACTTTAATACACACTTGAACTCATACTCTGTCTCGATCTCTACTCAATAACTAGGCATGCCTGCTTGGCTTGGAGTTACATTCACAACTGACTTTATTCTCTATACTAAATTACCATATATAATTCACTGTACATAGTTACATAATATTTGGAGGAAGGCAAAGTGATAAGGAAAGTATAAACAGATGGAGTTGAACAAGGGGTTGTTCATGGTGGGGGTAATACAGCATGGTCAATATTTACACAACTGGTCTGGGGAGGAAACATGATGATAGTGAGCTTGTGAACGGAGATGGAAACAGTAGTTGAGATAATGAGGCATGAATTAATAACATGGTAAAATGACAGAATGAAAGGATGGTTTGATGAAGAATGAAATGTGTTGTATGAACACAATAATCTCCAAATCATGTTTCACTGAAAAGGTTCTTCTGATTGGCATGATGGCATGAGATTCCATTCTTTTTTCACAATTGTGAAATTTTGTTTATTTTTTGTAAGCTTTCCCTTGAAAGCCTGCAAACTTCTTCACATCTTCATCACAGTTGTTGGTGTAGTTGCTGAAGCAACAGCTTGAGTCGTAAGAATGGGGCTTGTAGGTCTTAGAGATATGCATGCGGGAGGCTATCCACATTCGTTTGAAATGGAACTTCCCGATAAATAGAGAATGATGGACAATATGCTCTCTCCTTGACCTACGATCCCATTCTTAAGCCCCGTCCCGCTGTATCAAGAACGACGCCATCTCTGACGAAGGTGTGATGAACCTTGCAGCCTTGCAAATGTAAAGCTAACCACACAAGCAAAATATCATAATTGTGAACAGAGAATGTATTATCTTGCAAATCATGTTTCTAATTAAAATGTTGTTTGCACTGTGTTTGTATATATTTTATTTTGGTTTCAGGAAAAAGGAGTCGGAAGGTCAAGAGAAGATGATTGCACAACTTCAGAAATCAGTAAAAGATTTGGATGCGGTAAATAGGCAACAAGAGAAGGTAAGTATTCAAAGTTTTGGCTCGTCTTGGTCGTGTGGTTCTGACTCTCGCCTTTCAAACAGAGGGTCGTGGGTTCAAATCCTAGCCAGGGCGTGTTTTCCCAAAGCAAGAAATTTATCCACACTGTGCTGCACTCGACCCAGGTGAGGTAAATGGGTACCGGCAGGAAGTAATTCCTCAAAAAGCTGTGCGCACCAGAATCGGTAGACTAGCTTAGCCGGGTAATATAGGAGCACCTTGAGCACCTAGCAAGGTGGATACATGTACGTGCGCTATACAAATCCTATATTATTATTAAGTATTAAAGGATAGACTTGCCATTTAGTTAACTGATGCAACACTCCTCTCCATTGTCAATACAAAGTCTGATAAGGCGATGTGTAAATCACAGATCACATGTCTTATATGTACGGGAGTAGTCGGCACATGAACTTGATGTCATTTGTTCAGCATCCAGAACATAGCATCTGCGTATGAAAGGATCATATAATGTTTGCATCCCTGTCAATTCATGCATATTTTGAAAGCTTCCTCTCACATTCCATATTAACCCTATCTACATGTACATGGGGGAAAAAGCCCCCTCCCCCTTAACATTTTTAAAAATGAAATCTATAATGCAAAAATTCGCTCCACATCGTTTCATGACTTTCTTCTCGTGCAGCTTTTAAGACCAAATTCACGACATGCAGTTCTGAAGATATGCAACATTTTGTAAGGGCATATTAGACCTAATTTTGCTCAAAAACATGATTGTATGCATAAATCCAATGCAAATGCAGTATGTAGCCAAAATTCATATATTCTTACTTCACCTTAGTAAAGCAATTTATTTCATGTTATTTATGACTGAAATAGTGTCGCCGAGGATTTACATCTAAAACACAACTGTATATTTGTCAATTTTACATCGAATATGTCAATGTCAATATCTCAGCAATTTTACATTTTCTACCAGCAACATTTGGAACATAAAAAAATTATTGGGCCTATGCAGACACTCTGGGGGTCATTTCATTGTATACGGTACAAACTTATTTTCAGATCGTTACCACAAGTGATGTTTATGTTTAATTGCTTTCTTCTAAGTAATTAAACAAAAAGCTTAAGATTAATTTTAACGGAATTCAAACCTAGGGCTTTGAGCTATGGAGTTACATGTACCTAGGTCTGCAGATTCTTTTGACAACATGAAGTGACATGTGTCAGATCCTTCAGTTACCCCACAGTCAGTCAAGTGTAACGCAATGAACATCACCACAATACCTTTCTGCGGTACTTCCATAAACACTAAGCACTTTATAGTAATTACAGTCCTTGTTCTCTTTAAGACCAGGACTGGAGGATTATAGGTGTTCCTTTCATCAGATGATTGCCCATCATAACTTGTGTTGGCCCATCCTATAGTGCCAAGGATGTAACTGCTTTAGCATTGTACTCTATGGTCATTTAGCCCTTGAAATGTGGGATTAACCCATTGCCTACTAGAACCTGCTGTACAAAGTGTATGCGAATTCAATAATTCAGTAGTCAACGAGGTCATGCAGGAACCTCTACAGACAACCGAGTTAATGAGGGAGAAAGTGTTGACAGTTCTTGCAATAAACATGTTGAAAGGGTGAAAATCATAGAATAATACTCACCGTAGGTGTTCCTTTTTTCCCTGTTGGGTGATTGATGCATTCATGAAGGTGTCAGTGGGTCTCATGCATCAGAGAATCTTTGTTCATTTCTTTAAGGTGGTCTAGTTAGTTACTCTGTTTCCATTTGAAGAACCCTCTATTCTCAGGTACCAGCAGCTACTGATTTTGGACTAAAACTTAATTTTTTGACATTTCTGTTTGATGAAAATTGGTGTTAAGCAGTGTAACTTGGTTAGGTTGAAGAAAGAAATATTCTTTGTTCACTAGGTGACTTTTTGAAGATAGTGACCATTTGAAGGACTCGCTTTGCTCAGGTACCAGCTACTGATTTTGAACTACAACTGAATTTTTTGACATTTTTTGCCTTCTGTGTGATGAAAATTGTTGTTAAGCAGTGTTACTTGGTTAGGTTGAAGAAAGAAATATTCTTTGTTCACTAGGTGACTTCTTGAAGATAGTGACCATTTGAAGGACTTGCTTTGCTCAGGTACCAGCTACTGATTTTGAACTTCTACTGAAATCTCTTAGCATTTCTCTTTAAATGAAAATTTGTGTTATCTGGTTGTTTAAGAAAGATGTGTTTTGGACTATTGCTTCTTTTGATCATTAAAACAGAAGGATTTGGATTGAATTTAATTTTTAATATGATTATTGTAAAATATCTATGGAACAGAGTGGAAGACTGACATATTTTGAGATCAGAGGCATTTAGCTGTTAAGTGCAAAAATATATATATATTGCTGGTTCCACAACAATCACACCTTTTTCTGTTCTTTATAACTTTCACTTTTATGCTCATCAGTTAATTCTTGCCACGGCAACTGCTTATATCTTCCTCACAGAATCTTTTAGAGGTCAATCAAAGAGCCGACTCCGCCCAACAGACGGCCTCAACCTGCTCCGCGGCTCTGCAGCAAATTCGCTCCTTGCTCTCCAGCCAGCCACCGTACCCAAAGGGGTCGCTTCCGTACCTCTCCCCCAGCAGACCAGGGGAGGATGTCGCCAGAGCCCTGCCACCTTCCCACGTGGTGAGATTGGTGGAGGAGGGTTTGAGAGGTAGATCGGAGGCTATCAGGGAGCTAGAGAGGTCCGCAGAGGGCTCGAGGAGAGAGCTTGCAGCGGCGAGGAAAGACGCCGAAGACAAGATTAGAACACTGTCCGCTGACAACAGAGAGAAGTGAGTAATGTTTCTGTTTTGCACCCAGTAAATAAGATCACGTGTTTGATCTGAAAATTTGTCATAAAAAATCTTGGAACCAGCAAAATTTGAACCCGACATTTGCTGTTTGCCAGGCAGTGACTTTACCACCAGGTCATTGCTAGTCTGCTGTGCAAACCCTCCACTTGCGTTAAGGGTCTGAATGTGCAGTCTACAATGCCTTGTGTTCTGAAGGCCCAGTCGGAACAGCAAGTTTTATATGTGCTAGTCTCTGGGTGAAGACCCAATCGAGGTCTGTGCCTGCAGACTAGGACATCACTGGTCCATGACACAGTCATGAAATAAGAACAAATACCTCAGACTTGCATTCGTAGTCCACCATGGACAATGGAATGGAATTGGGAAGCTTGACAATATAAATGAATTTATGGCTTGCACAAAGTTGCATTTGATCTGAAAATAAGTCATGGAAAATCTTGGAACCAGCGGGATTCGGACCTGTCATCTACTGGTTTCCAGGCAGCGACTCTACCAACAAGCTATCACTATTCCATGGCATAGTTACAAAATAGAAACACAAATTAGAACCACCACGCTTTTACACATAAATGTGTCTTGAATATTATTAATTTCTTTAATTTTCCAGCATCAGGAGGGAAAGTCTTATCATCCCTTACTTTTGTCTCCTTCCCTGGGATATTTTGGCTTTGATCTAAGGTTGGCAGTACAGGCCGCAGAGTATTATTGACCTTAACTTTTCAGCTGTTTGCCAGTAGCAGCTAACCGTTCTACAATCTAATTCTCTTTATGTCTTCCCCCTCTTTTGTTAAAGGATTCTTCATGTGACCGAGGACCATAACAAGCAATTAGAGTCCCTGACCGAACGAGCAACTAATGCAAGACAACAAGCAGCCGGCTTGCAGACACAACTAGCAGAATTACAGTAAGGGCTTCTTCAAATCATTATAGTTTAACCTCACATTTTAATGAGATTTATGTAGGATGTATGGATTTGGGATTTTTTGTTTTGCTTCTTAATGCTCTTATGTATTGATATGTTGTTTCATAATACCAATGGGCCATTGTATCTAATGCTATAGCATGATTATTGCCTTACGAGTAATTAGGTCGGTTGTATATACATTTATTTAATGTATTTAATCTTCTATGAATTATCTTTGTTATATTTCAGAGAGCAATCAACCAAGCAACTATCACTCAAGACCATGGAGCTTGCTACCCTAACCGGTCAATATGAAGCGCTGAAGAAGGAGGCGGAGACAGAGAAACATAGATCTCTTCAAAAGGTACAGCGAGTTGGGACGATCGGTCCATCGCAAATCATGCAGATTGAACAACTTCCTCAGTTTTTGACCAATGCTCTTCAAAAGATATGGCAAGTTGGGTCGGTCGGTCCTTTGCAAATCATGCAGATGAAACAACTTCCTCAGTTTTTGACCAATGATACTCAGACTGGAGAAAAGATGTGCAAAAGATAGTTTTCAAATGTGTTTGGATTTTGGAACTTTGTTGCCACGGGAATGGCACATTATGACTATAAATCAGGGAAAAATCTTGCATAACAAACTACTTCTTTAGATTTTGTGTAATACTCAAGAAACTTGGCAGTTCGCTTCCCTCCGATATATCCGTTTTATTGTGAAACAAAAGATTAAAAAGATTAATTTCATTTTCATCAGTTGCATTTTGTAATGTCGTACAATGAACATGTATATACTTCCAGATTGATGATCTTACTGCTGAATTGGATTCAAACAGAAACAACATGGAAGCAGCACGAGAAGAGATATCAAGACTCCAACTCCAAGTTGCTGATGCTAACCTCACACTACAATCAAACAAGGTAACGGTTCATGTGCTTCATGATGATGATGATGATGATGATGATGGTTATTTTAGTGATGATGATGATGCAGATGTTGAGGATGATGTCATCATCATCACCATCATCATCATCATCAGATGATGATGATGGTGGTGATGATGATGTTCGCGCCATGCATGATGCGCGACTGCGCGGTAACAATTACGTCATAAATGCTTAGCAATGATTACATGTACTTCGCCAAGTTTGTGAATAACGAGATATCAGAAGTAGAGATAAGAAACAGGCTTGTAAATTATTCTAAATAACAGCTTGAATTACACATTATACAGCTGTAGGTTATAATAATAATATTGACTGGCTTTTCTTTTGGGAAACATCAAATATATTGCCCTCGTCTATAGAGACTCGGGCCAATATGATTCTGTTGCTGGCAACTTATTTAGTCAATATTAAAATATTACAGTGAGTGAATAAATATATTGATAAAAGTATGTTAGGGAATAATTGAGGCTCTGATTTTGTTTGAGAACTAAAATAGTGAAATTCAAGCTAAATTTTTGAATTACTTACTGTACATCCTCAACCTTATTTTTTGTACATATATAGGTGCATATCTCAATTTTTTCACCACGCAGGATGTTTGCAATAGCAAAGCTTTGCAGTTGGGGACATTGGCACTGATTACTAAACGTTTCAATATTTTCGCGCGTTGTTCAATTTGTGGCCGATCAGCAATTCACGAAATCCGCGAAAATGAAACTCCTGAGAAAATAACAGCTTATATAGTATTATTACGGTAAATTAATTGCTGGATTACTCTCCGAGCTTGCAAAATGTTGATAATTTTCCTCTCCCTCCTATCTTGCACTAGGAAACACTCTCTTCCCTCCACGCCCAGCTGAAAGACGAGAAGGAGAAGACTGGAGAGTTGAGGTCACATGAAGGTCAAAGGTTGACCAACATCCAGAGAGAGCTGGAGGCAAGGTCACTGGAGGTCAGGCACATGCAAGAGATGTTGGAGACGCATAAAGAACAGGCTCAGGCATTGCTGAGACAAAAGGTTGGTATTTCTGCCGCTCCCCACCCAGGCAACTGTAACATGAAGGTTTGCTATCAATTGCCAAATGGTAATGACCAATCAAGACCACTACTGCGTTTCATCGCAAACCTTGATGTAATGGGTCCCTGGTGACTTTGTACCTGGTAGGAAGAAATTCCTGAGTGTTGTATTGCCTGATCAGGGTACATGGAATTGTGCAAAAGCAGGGATTATGATATGCAGCCATTAAAAATATTTGTACTAAGTGCGATATAAATATTTGTAATAATAATAATATGAAACATTTATAATTATATAGCGCTTAATACAAATGTTTCTAAGCGCTGCATACTATTACCCCGGCTTTAGCATGGCTGCCCTGATCTGGCGCATCGAGCATTCAAGGAATTCCTTCCTACTGGGTACCCATTTACTACACCTGGGTCGAGAGTGGCAAAAGTAGATAAACGCCTTGCCAAAGGATGCTAGTGCTGCGGTGGGATTTGAACCCCGGACCTTGTGGTTTCAAAGTCTGAAGACTTATCCACTGAGCCGCAACACCTCTACATTATCATTATCATCAAGTTTACTTGCAAGTAAGTTAATGGTCAAACATGAAAGACTTATTTGGAAATTTGCAATTGAAAAGATCAATTTTATCTTTAGCACATCACGTCATGCTTTCCGTTGCAAGAAACAGACCACCAATCAATTGCAATTTTGCTATTTATCACGAGTTTCATAGTTGATTTTGGGACCTAAAATTGACTCGCGGTTTATTGATAGTTTCTTTCCACAGCCTTGGGAGTCGATATTGCAGCAGGTACAATGTACACAGTGTTAAAGTGTACTTATCACCTAAACATGCTTTACTTAATTTGTTCCATTGAATTTGAGACATCAGGGGAGCATTCCATGAAACAGATAGTCAATGATTTTCACCCACTATTGTTATAAGCTACCAAAATCCGTGCATCTGATTGGCTTAGAGCAAATTTTTCTGTGAAAATTACTGACTATGTGTTTCAAGAAACAATCCCTGGGCAGCATAAGGGACACATGGAACCGATCACTTGGATTGAGAAAACCCATCCACGGGAGTGGATGAAAGCTTGCTCACAAATTTCTTGATGTTAGAAGTTTGAATACCATTCCCAACAGACAATTTTTTTTTGATGATTGTACAATTTACTTTTATCTTAAGATTGCAATAAAAACCAATTGTTTCATGGTTTTCCCCAGATTGTTGAAGTGCAATGCGAGGAGCAGAAGAAAGCTGTGGACAAGACGAGCCAACTCCTGGCCGACCTTGAAGCCCAGCGATCGGAGAGCAACAGACTCTCCCTGGAGCTGGTGAAGAAGACTGCTGACTTGGAGCAATCCAACCAGAGCAGGGATAGACTCACCGTCGTGCTGGAGGAGACATCTGCCAAGCTGGAAGAGCTGCAGACCACCCATGAGGACCTGGCAAAACAACTGGCGGAGAAGACTAAGATGATCAATATCCTCACACAGGAGAGGGACCACTATCATCAGATGTCTCTGGAGAGAATCAAGGAACTAGACTCCGCCACCAGTCTCCAGAATAGGTTGCAAAGCCAGGTCACGGAGAGAGAGCACGAATACCAGATGATGCACCAAGAAAAGATCAACCTGACTCGGGTCATCGAGTCCAACGAGAGGATAAGTTCCGATGCAAGGAAGGAAAAGGATAGCCTCATCAAACTCATGGATGAGAAGACTAAGCAGTATGAAGAGGTCAAAGGTGTGAAGGATGACCTGAACAGGAAGTTGAAGGTCAGGGAGAAGAGGATTGGGTCTCTGGAGCTGGAGGTGAAGACATTGTCCGAGGCTGTCAAGGAAAATCATGGTGAGGTGGAGAAGGTAATAGAAGGAAAGGAAGGATTGTTGGAGGAATTGAAGACATGTCAACACAAGGTGAGTCCCATCATGCATTATGTTATTGTCTGATATTCCAAGCATATTATCTTGGTATGAACTTTTCATCATTACTTTCTTAAAATCTTCATTTTTTTAACAACATCAGTAACATGTAGGGTATGCACGTTAAATCTCTCACATATTTGTTTATTTGTACTGAAATTTGGCATAAGAAGTTTTATTTTATTCTTCTTTTCTAGGTATACTCATGCCTTAGTTCATGGTGCCATTTTATGAGAAACCTCATCAAAGATGGCCTTTTGAGAATTTTGCAGTCTTCCAAAATTAAACCTTGGGAATCTAGAAGTGCTAGACATAAGCTCTTCCTATCCGTCTTCTCTCTTTACCAATGCCATCTTGATTGCCAATCTAGATCACTCGTTTGACAAGTGAAAGAGCGCCATTTTATGTCATAAATCACTAATCATGACTTTTCAAGAGTTTTTCTTAATGCAAACCTTAAGACTCTAATAATAATTAAAAAAAGATGTTCCTATCCAACTTCTCTCTTTACTGATGCCATCTTGAATTATCTTCCAGATCACTCATTTGACAGGTGAAAGAGTGCCATGTCATGTTAGACATCACTCAACATGACCTTTTTGAGTTTTCAATTCTTAAAACAAAACTCGAGAGTCTAAATAAGATAATCGAAAGCTTTCCTATCCAACTTCTCTCTTTACCGATGCCATCTTGACTGATCTTTCAGGTCACTCGATTGACGAGTGAGAGAGAGATCCTGGAGACTAGGTATCACGATCTTGAGGCATCCCAGGAGAAGACCAGGAGCAGTCTCCAGCTCCGGATCCAGGGCCTGGAGCATGATCTCCAGATGACCCTCCAAGCTCTCAGGGCCACCAAGTCAGCTGATGCAAGGGGTAATGTTCATTTTAGATTTTAAGATGTCTCTAGAATTGTAATATTTGTCAGAAATGATGTTTGGATGCCTTGAGTATGTCCATCCTAGGACCGTTTCATTACAGTTGTCAGCACTGACAAGTTGTCTTTCTCTGAGAGTTACAACCAGTGCTCCTAAGCCAATAAAAATGAAGGATTTCACTGAAATTGACAGCGCTGAAAATTAGTCATTCGGGGTTCCCAGCCCATCAGGGAGAGCAGGGAAAATTATTTTACTTTTTTCCAGTCAGGGAAAAATCAGGGAATTTAATAAAAAATACCTCAAATCCGGGAAAAATGCCTCAAATGAGGGAAAAATTTGGGAATCTTGATCGGCCCAAAAGTTGAAAACCAGTAGTCAGTCAGACTCTGTTAGATTTTGTTGCATATCAAAGTGGCGTCTTTAACATAGTGTGTTGTAATTTATGATATGTACTAGGATTGCCTTGAATCAACCTCTTTCTGTATACATGCCTGTGTAGTACTACCAGTAATTAGTATTACATTGCTTTTATACTGAAAATACATGCAATTCACTGCAACAACTTAGAAAACATGCAAAACTAGGAATGGGTTTAAATATTATCAGGGAATTTTCAAACTTCATCCTGAAAAGTCAGGGAATTTGTTTTCTTGAAAAGCTGGGAACCCTGTTAGTGCTGACCACTTTCATGAAACTCCTCTCAGATGGCAATCAAAGGGCTCAGGGCTAGATCTTTAACCCTTTCCACGCGTACTTCGCACCAATGCACACTCGGTGCCGTGCGAACTTCGCATTTCACACTCAACAGACAATGCATTGTTTCCCTCCCTGAAAATAATTCAGTACAGATGGGTTCATGGTCCAGCGCACAAAGAGTTAATAATGATGACTATGTTATACATGAAAACAACTTAGATGTATTAAGAGTTACATATGTAGTTAATATTTGGAAGAAAAAAAATGTTTGGATTCCTTGAGCATGATATCCAGATGACTGAAAGCTTTCAGAGCCACCTAGTTAGTTGATGCAAGGGGTAATGTTTGTCATAGATCTTCAGATGTCTTTAGAGTGAGTCAAAATATTTGTCAAAAACGATGTTAGGATGCATGGAGCATGATCTTCAGATGACACAAGAACCCCTCAGGGCCACAAAGTCCATATCCCCCATTAATATTTATGCAGTTATATATTGATATCGTTTTATAAATCTTTGCATGTTTGGAAGACACTGCACTATTCAGCGTTTAGTGGCCCATCTGCACATCCCCCAAAACAGATATGTACATGTACATATCGGGAGGAGAGACCTGTGGGTCTTGGTGATTCAGTTCACTTTTTGTCTCCCAAGCAATGGTGACTTCAAAAAAATAACAAAGGTAATCATAATGATAACAATAATCAAAATTATATCTTTCTAATAACCCATACCTGCTATACATCTCTTTTTTGTTTTCCAGCTGTGGATATAGCAAACAGCGTACAGCAAGATCTACTGAGCAAAAGAAACCAGGTGGATTCGTTACAAATCAGGATACATGCTTTGGAGGAAAGCCTTGGTACAGCTATCAAGGTAGGATGGAAAGAAACTTATAATCAAATATGAGTCAATTTTATGGGTGGGGGAGGAATCATAAGTCTGGCAGTTCATGAAAGAACATTTTAGTTGCAATTGATATACATGTATTAATGAAAATTTTGCATCAGAAATTTGCATTGAGTGCAAATATTTCTTGCAGGACCCCCCGAGATGCTTTAAAGTTTTGTTTTTCCATTTCCAATGTCTTGTAGGAGAAGTCATTCCTGGAGTCGGAGAAGGCCCGGTTGGAGGATCAGGTGTCCAAGCTGAAGGGGCAAATGGAGCGATTCCAACGCAAGCTAAAGAGTCTTGCTGACAAAAGGACATCACAGAAAGACATGGCCACCAAATTAGAAACTGCTCTAGAGAAGGTACATGTACATGTAGGATACTCTGGGATTGGAATGCCATGCCAAATGGGCATTTGTATGTACCCATGACGCAATGTCAGACTTCAAGGCCCGAAAACACAAAGGTTGATTTGAAAACCCACGGTTTAGTCCATGGTTTATGCAGATTTCCTGTATAAATTACGCTTATTTTAACGCGTATATTAAAAAATTTCCAATGCTGATGCGCGCTTTTGTCACAGTGCGCCAAATTGACGCCTGTTGCCTTGGTTATCCACGCTATTTTACTCATGAGTCCACTGTTTTGAATTAATGAGTCCACTCTTCAAACAGTGGACTCAAAAATAAAATAGCGTATCTAACCATGGTAACAGGCGTCAATTTGGTGCACTGACAAAAGCGCGCGTCAGCATTGGAATTTTTATACACGCGCCCGATAAGTGCAAAATTAAGCGTAATTTATACAGGAAATCTGCATAAACCATGGATTCAACCGTGGGTTTTCAAAACCACCTTTGTGAATTCGGGCCAAACTCTCCCTTGTGGGTGTTTTATAAAGCTTTTTATATAGTTATCCACGAGTTAACAAACAACTGGACTTGCTTGATCATATTCCTTGGGGATGAGTTACATAAGGATACAATAGACTCTGCATGAGTTGACCTATCATAAGTGACTCTAAGTCACACCTCTTTGTGAAACACCCTCAGAATATGCAAAACATTTGTCATTTACATCTAAGTCATATTTTACCTATTAAAGTTGATTAAAATTCTGCTGTCCCAATAGATTTGACTTTAAGCAGAATCACCTGTACAGAATATTGTTTAGCGCGAGAATTGGTCACCAATCATGTTCAAAGTCATTTATAACTTATGAACAGTTTAAGGCTCTGTCGCATCGTTCCATGCAAGCAGCAGGTGAGTTTCGGGCAATCCCCGCAAAAATGTGTTGAGCACGTTCAAAACTTTTTTGCGTGCAAATTGGACTTGCGTGCGCTTCCCCGGAGAAGTGCGTGTGAGATACTTGCAGGATATTGCCAATGCAGGCGACCTGCGGGTAGCAGAAATAGTTACCCGCAAGTCACCTGCAAGGTTTGCACGGAACGATGTGACAGGGCCTTCAGGAAACGTCTCTCAGGAGGGTGTTCCAAGAAGCAGTTTCTTAAGGTACAAGCGACTTTACGTATGGCTGGTGATCCTTTCTTGTGCTCAATGTTCAAAGGTTCATCGATGCTGATTTAGCGCTTAGGAAGGGATCACCAGTCGTGCATTTAAAGTCATTAGTAACTTACGAGCGGCTTTAGACAACATCCATCAAGTTGTGTATACTGTTTTGTGTTGGTCATTCTAGGCTGCTCTGAAACACACCGATGCTCAGCGTCTGATTGAGGAACAAGAACAAGCGATAGCCAAGATGACTCTAAGACATCAACTAGAAGTTAAGGTAATGGATGTGTTGCTACGGCAGTGTGTACACAATCTTTCGTTGGGAATACTTGAAGCCCCAAAGTAAGAAATTATTTAAAAATCTGAATTGATCTATAGTTGTAGTTCGATATTTGAAAAGCTGAAGTGAATTAAAGCCAGACTCACAGGGATTTCTCTCATTTTGCCTAATGAAGATCCTTTCCTGGATATGACATTTAGACCTAGGAGACAGCCATAAGGTGCTGCAACAACATCAAACATGTCAGTAGGCCACATCCGCCAAGACCTCGTTTGAAGTTGAAATTTCCTATAATGTTATTGATTGTGATGATAGACATTTTAAAGAACCCTTGCCACTAGACCACCACCCATCAAGACAACATATGTCAATCTTTCCTGTAATGTTCTTGATAATGATGATAGATACTTCGAAGAACCCTTGCCATGAGGCCAAACCCCCTAAACTACCTATCGTGATAGTCTTTCCTGTAATGTTCTTGATTAAGATGATAGGCACTTCAAAGAACTCTAGCCACTTGGGCACCAGCCACATTGACCACCTATCATGTCAATCTTTCTTGCAACATTCCTAATTATTTTGAGTATGACCCTAGATATTTCAAAGAACCCTTGCCACTAGGACACATCCACTGAGACTACCTATCAGTCAATCTTTCCTTTTAATGTTCTTGACAATGATGATAGGCACTTCAAAGAACCCTTGCCTCAAAGGCCACCTCCTCTAAGACCACACCCAACCAATCATCCATGTCCACCCAGCAGAGGACCACTACGGTGGAGAAGGTCCAAACGTCCGAGTCCGCAACCACCCTCACCAAGATTCAGCAGTCCTCGGACAAAACCTCTACTGGAGTGGTAGCCAGTCATTTCTTACAGTCGGCCAGTGTTCAGGCAATGGGTGGACTGGTCGGGAGAAACTACATCAGCCCTATCCCGGTGGTTGTCATGAATACATCTGGGGTTCAGGGTGATGTCCAAGGAGACAGACGGGTGAGTGTTAAAGATGCCTTATCCCTATCCAGCCCTCAATATTTTTTTCGATAAATCTGTAACGCGGAAAGATCACGCTGCAATGTTTTATGACTTTTTTTATTCAATTCCTTCGCAACTTTTATGACCAAATTCGTGATGCAGGGTTCACAGTTCCAAAGTTACGGAACATTTTGTAAGTGCATGTTAGACTCAAATTGTTCAAAAACCTGATTTCATGTACATGTACAAATCCAATGCAAATTCTGTACGTAGCCAAAATAAATGTATCATTACTTTTATTTTTACTGACTAAAAGCAATAGGTTTCATGTTATTTATGACTGAAAATGTGTTTCAGGAAGATTTCCATAGAAAAAACAATGAAAAACATAAAGTTAAAAAAAAACCAAGGAAATACATTTAAAAAAATACATTATTTTATCAAACAATGATTGTTACTGCAGGAGACATCAGGAACGGCCGAGGAAGCCCACAATGTCTCTTCTGAGCTCAAAGACCTTCTTGAAGAAGTCAAGAGTGTATTCTTAGCTAACATGGCTGCCCTGAAGGACACACAGTCTGGTCACAAAGAACCCGATGGTCATACTGGGATGGACAGGTACATGTAGGTTGGAACTTTACCCAGGCCGGGGGGGGGGGGGGGGGGGCCTCGGAGGCCCCCCTCAACGATTCGCGCAAGATTTTTGCTACGCAAATTTTTTTGACCGCGACGCTCGCTGAATTTTACTTTCAAGTCTTGCGCAACTTTTGAGACCAGTTTTGCGTCACCCGGTTACGCAGTTCGGAAAGTATGAAACATGAAAGCGCATGTCAGACCAAAAATTGCTCAAAAACGTGCTTTCGTGTACAAAGTCAATGCAAATTGTGTTTTCAACTAAAAATCATAAACGTATGATTATTTATAGTTTTGCTGGTCTAAATGTATTTATTTCATGCTGTATATGATATCAGAAGAGTCCCAAACAAATTTCATTGAAAAAATAATGGAAAACGAAAGGTCAAAAACGAAGAAATACATAAGGAATTGCAAAAAACAATGATATATAAGAAATTGATCTGATATTGCAATTTTTTCATGTAAACTTGCTAAGAACACCACCAAGGGTTTTTATACCAAAAATTAGAACATTTGGAGCTTTGTTAACGGAGTTAGAAGTATGATTTCACATACTAATTACGCATAATCACTTAATAGCAATTTACATGAAATAAATTACTATACAATTTTGTAGATTATGTCCCAGACAACCTGCCATATGAACTCCCAAAATACCTTGCCCTAGATAGGGTTAAAGCCCCGCCCATGCTACATGTACATGATCTGCTGTAATCTTATTTTTGGTATGAACATTCCAACCTATTGTATAAATTCTTACTGATCAGAGTTCCATATAGTGGGGGAAAAATAGTGTAGAAAGGGTTTCATTGCAAATAATTTTCAGGCCTTTTATCACTTTGAATTGGTATCATTACATAGAATATGGCAGTCCATGTTGTACATGTACATGTAGTTTTCGAATAGCTGCTGGAAACTAGGGACATATAACTTTGTTTATTAAACAATTTCTCGCACCAGGCACTTTTATGAACTACATGTAAAACCTGACTATAATATCATGAGAAGTGGCCCTGAATGACCATCATTGACAATACTAGCATACCTGCCAACCCTGAAACCCAAGAATGTGGGACAAATGGAAGGCATAGACTGAATATAGGGACATGGAAAAGTTCCCTCTACATTCGTACAGACAGATTTCTTACAAACATACATGTAGGATACAGTCGTTGAACATGGCCCTCTCTTTAACAAAAAAATGGGAATTACGCAGGAAGCCTAGAAGTCAAGGTCACTGGAATTTTGTGTATCAATGATATACTGAATGCAGGGGTGTTGTGGGTAAGTGGATAGGTCTCCAGACTTTGTTTCACAAGGTCCATGGTTCAAATCCCACTGCAGCACTCAAGTCCTTTGGCAGTGTTTGTCTACATTTGCCACTCTCTACCCAGGTGTAATAAATGGGCACCCGGTAGGAAGGAATTCCTTGAATGCCTGAGCGCCCAATCAAAAGAGACTTGCTACATGTAAAACCTGGTAGTAGTATGCAGCACTTTAGAAACATATTGCGTTAAGTGCTTTTATATGTTGCATACTATTATTTTTCTTTTCCTTTTTTTCCCCTCGAAATAAGGATAAGTCTGAAAGAAAAATCACCCTTCAACTTGGCGAACGGGCATGACATTGATGAGATAGTGAAATCAGCCAAAGACTCCACCCCTCAGTATAACACAGGTGAGTTAACTGCTTGACTACTGAATTATGTAATTCCCATAGGCCGTGTACGATGATCATCGGGTTTCAGTAGGCGGTGGGTCAACCAATCGACTAGTAGATTCTGTAAAAAGTTCCCATAGGCTTTATACAGGAACCACCCAGTTCCGGTACCCAACATTTCCTTTTGCCAGTTGAATTTTAGAGCTACATGTAAACTGGTCCAAATGAACTTCTTCATTACAAAAGCTGTTTCTTCAGTATTAGTTTTGTATTTGATGGTTGTAAAATTCTGAACCAAACAGCAATTATTGGGAGACAGACAACAACATCTTGTCCTGAACAGGTACACACAATGTCTATCTGACATGTATTGGATTAGATCAGATACTTTATTGGTCTGTTTTAGAATAAAGACATAGAAAATTGGTTTCCAGGAGCAGCAAATGAACGCAATAATGTATAATCTAGTTATCGGTACATAAATGTGATTATGAATATTTTGAATGGGCATATTCTTGAACCCGTTTCATGAACTTAAACTTGACAAAGAAAGAGAAAGTAGGTGAAAATCTTGTTAGCATTAGCCTTTAAACAAGGCCCTACATGTATATCTGTTGTGATATTTATATCACATACCTACCGACTGGAAAAAAAGACTATTCGCAAAAAGCTGTGTGAGTGCGAGGATTTTGAGCTCAGTCACAGGGCCTTTAGGAATCTTACTGGGATTTTTTATGTTAACTATTGTTTTTGACTGGTGATAGCTACCTGAGAGGTAGCGACCAATCAGCGAGATTCCAAAAGGCCTCGCTTGCTCTCACGCTCATTCAGGTATCGCCAATTCTCTTTGTCTGCTGCTAGTCTCGTCTCAGCCATTGCTTGACTAGGAATAGAGCCAAGTTGCGAGGCCTTGTCAAAAGCACTTGTAAGCAGTGACAAGTGCAGGACCCTGTCTAGTCTGCAGGCAAAGACCCTTATTGAAACTTTGATCAACAAGTGGGTCTTCACAAAATACTAGCACATTCAAAACTGTTTCAATTCAGTGCAAAAGGCAATGTAGGCTGCGTGTACAGACCCCTTAACTCAAGTGTAGGGTTTGCACATCCATCAACCTCCTGAATGATTAATCTCTCATGAAACAGCTGCAAAAACAGATCTAAAGAGCAGGGATTTGGAAAATATGATTTTATTTTAGTAATTGGTGTACATAATGTAAAAGAGATGTTCTACCATGAAAAATGGGCCATAATTTGTAATGTCATATTTGTATTATGTTAGGATAGGTTTTTCACTGACAATACCAATTGAAACGTGTCTTTGGATACAGATGCAATGGAACCTCCGCTTCTGACGTCATCCCCTTACAAACCAGAAAGCGAGAACACGCCTCCTCTTGCTTACAAACCTGCCATTCTTAAACGAGACATAGAGCTACAGACACCCTCTTCCCCTGTCACAAATCTCCTCGGGCTTCACGGTCAAGTGCACAGCGATACGTTCTTGTTAAAGCGGCAGGGACTAAATGCTAAAAAGATTGAGAGGGAAACCACTAGTGTGAACAGGGCACATAGACAAGGCACAGCAGGGGCTGTCGTCGCGCACAGTGTAAATGGCACCATTGGACATTCTGCGAGAAGCGCAGCAGCAACGACCAAATCGTACAGTCTGAACAGACCGGACAAGATCAGAGTGAAGGATGGTCATAGAGACAGGGGGACTGGCCAAAGCCACAGGATGCATAGATCTTCTGAGCATGATGCCAGAAGAGCCGTGAGCCATCAAGTTTCAACAGATGAACGCTCCTACGCAATGGACTTTCATCATGTCTCAGTCCCGCTCAGAATAGAGGTGCCAGAGCCTGGACACGTTCACACAAGAGAAGCTGGACTTGACCTTGAGAAGCTCAATGACAGGAATAGAATGGAGAGCGGTGATGTTGAGATGCTGAGTGATCTGATCATCACTGATGATGATGATAGCTCTATCACTTCAGTCACGTCTCACAGCACTGGTAAGCCTTGTCCTTAAACGACAAGTCCGCCCCCAAAAAAAGATGATTTGAATAAAAATAGAAAAATCCAACAAACATGACACTGAAAATTTCATCAAAATCTGATGTGAAATAAGAAAGTTATGACACTTTAAAGTTTCGCTTAATTTCACAAAACAGTTATATGCACATCCTGGTCGGTATGCAAATGAACAGACTGATGTCATCCACTCAGTATTTCTTTTTGTATTTTATTACATGTATATAAAATTGGGAATATCCTATTTTTCTGTTCATTGTCAAGTGATATAACGTTTAATTTCTCCCTGGACATGTGGAATTAGCATTGTTTAATACTATATGGTTCATTCAAGTTGGTCCTTATCTGTAAAAAGTGAAATATTGTATAATTCAAACAATAAAAAACAAAAGAAATAGTGAGTGATGGACATCGACTGACTCATCTACATGTAGTTGTGCATATCTTTTTTTTGTGAAAAATAAGCAAAACTTTAAAATGTCATAACTTTCTTATTTTACATCCGATTTTGATAAAATTTTCAGCACTATGCGAGTTTGATTTTTCTCTATTTATTCAAGTCAGCATTTTCCTTGGATGGACTTGACCTTTAATATTCTAGCACTCTATTAATGGATACAGTCTACTCTGCAAAAAAATTGACCAATCAGACTACAGATTTCATTAATACTAAGGCCCACTAAGTGAAATGTACATACTGTATATCGCCATTTCATGGTTTTTACAACTGGCGATAGTAGAATACCCAGATAGGCAATATCGTGCAGCCCTAATGTATAGTATCAACAGCATTTCTATTGATCAAGTTAATGTCTTCTACCAGAATAATTTCAAAAGCTGTTCTGAAAAAAAAAGATCAGTGACTTTACGTATTTTGTCTGAAAATAAAAATAGTCTAACACAAGATTTATTACAAGTACATGCTGTATCCATGTATGACTGGCATCTAGATTCAACATTTTCATTCCTAAACTGAGAAATTGAGATAATTGATATCCATAGTGTAATTCAGTTGTGTCCCTGGGCCCGTATTCCATAAACGAGATAAGCATGCTTAAGTAAAAAATGTAAGCATTTTGTCTTATTTTCTGTCTAAGACAAAATTCTTAGCCAAGATGTGTATTCCATAAAGAATGAGAGTTTTTGCGCGACTAAGACAGATATAGGATGAATGGCTAAGCTACTTTTCTTATAACTGCAGAGTCTGTATTCCATAAATTCAACATGGCTAAGAATTTTGCCCTAACTTTAAGACAATTGTGAGCTGTCTTAATTGTTTTAGTTTCAAGGCAATTTCGGCCCACGCCTTTTCCTTATCCTGAAACGTGATACGTAAATTAGGCATGGGTCTCAAGATTTCTTCCCTTTCTCTTATTTCTGCTATTAGCGTAATTTTCTCTCCTTCAGTGAAATTGGCCTACCGCATAGCAGCTGTTAGGTTCGCGACAAAAGTTGCGCGACGTTGCAATTTTCTCATGATGTCATAGAATTTGAGACTTTGGCTTAGCCATATCCTCTGACTTGAGACAAATGTCTTAAAGTTTATGGAATATCGTTAGGGGAGATTTCTTAGACAAGCAAAATTCTAAGACAAATTGCTCAAACTTAAGCAAAAAGCTTATCTCGTTTATGGAATACGGGCCCAGGCCTTTTGTTTACATATTATAGATGAATAATTACTTGATTTCTCAATTATTGTAGATGTCCCAAACAATAATCAGCCTGAGAGGTCTGACAGTCTGAGGAGTCTGAAAGAAAGGCTAGCTGCTCTCTCGCAGATGGGTAATCAACTTCAGAAAGGAAATAAAGGTAAACTACAGTAAATAGTGCATCCAGAAGCAAATAATCACTGTTGTTGAAGGTGATGGACGAACTGTCACTCTCGAGGCAAGCTGGATGTAGCTGAGGAAAGATAGCGAGTACATCCAGCTTGCTGAGGAAGTGATAGTTTACCCGATATCAAGAGGTGATTATACGCTTTATATTCCGCATTGAGAACCACTATTCATGCAAATGAAGAAACCAAAATCAATATGTCTCTACAAGAAGGAAGTTTGATTTTTTTTGGAAAATCAAGGTTTTCTTGAAAAAAAATCAATTCAGTTGATATGCTTTGTTATAATGCTAGCACATATGTGTGCACAAGCATCTGGATCTTGCTCTAACAATTGCTACCTCACAAAAAACTATAGCATCACCACAAAACAATTGGGGGGCAATGCACCTTTATTTTGTGCAATGTTTTACTGCTAGCGCGTATGTACACAACGTGTGCGCATCTAAATCTTGCGTGATCGTTACTGCATGTGATGGAGATTGATGGAGAATGAGGCTACAAAAAAATCGAGGGGCAAATGCCCTCTTCATTTGCACGTACCGGGGGGGGGGGGGGGGCACTCAGTATATAATGCATAGTGGGTATGTGCCGCAGAGGGGACCCCCATTTTTACACTCAAATATCTGTTCCAAGGCATAGCGTTTTTGTCTTATTGAGAAAAAGAACAAAGAAAGCCGATCCAAAGCGTTCCGGCCGCATAGATCTGCTTCAATGAGCCACAATTTTGGTGAAAAGCGGCCGCAAAGCGCTGTTTGACAATCGACTCTGGGCTAGCTGCATGCACGTATGCCCGTTCCATAGGGATGCATACGCACTCACACGCAGGCGACCCGTTCCAAGGACCCCCCCGTTTTCACAAACATTTGTAGTTCAGAAGCCCGTTCCGAGGACCCTCCTTTTTACAATAAGCCTGCTCCAAGGCCCCCGTTTTTGTCTCGCCCGCAGCACATACCTACTGCTTTTTGGGTCGAGTACCCCCCCCCCCCCCCGGGGCACGTACTAGACTAATGTGTTTGGACTACATGGGCTGAAGTGATGTAGACTCATGTATGCAAGAAATGGAGAACAGAAAACTCAGGCAAATACACTCACACGTATTGCGAGGGTTAGTATTAGTATACTAACCTCGCACCATGAACCGCGTTTGGCAGTGGATTTGCTGCGACCCCTATTCTGGTGTCCACAACACACGACTTCTATGGCTTGATTTTTCTGTGCGCGGCGGCATGTAATGAACCCTTGAGTGAGGCAAATATAGCATCAAATTTACAGATTTTTACTGGATTACGAAATGAGAGTAAGGCCGTTTACATGCTTCTGCTATCCCTGTTCTCTATCATGTGGGCGCGCTGTGGTCTCGTGGTTCTACATGTAACTCTCGTCTTTCAAACAGAGGGTTGTGGGTCCAAATCCTAGTCATGGTTTTTCCTTCAGCAAGAAATTTATCCGTATTGTGTTCCACTGGTAAGATGAATGGGCACTCAGAATTATTTCCATAAATACACTAAGAGCTTATGATGGAGCAGCAGCTCAATCTACATGTATTAGCTGATGTAATAATAGTTTTGTTGTGTATCCTCTCGAAAAGCACTTCATAAATCAAGCAATTATTCTCTGTTAAAACCATGCTGGAGACTAAATTATCAGCTAGTCTTGAGTGGAAATAAACTCACTTCCATATCATGTATCAAAGGTAGAGATCATGATATTGGCTATTAAAGAAGTGGTGTGTTCAGCTGGGGTTGACTGCATGCCCATGCTCTACCACACAATACACCCCCTTCCATGTGTAAATAAAGGTTGTTCTTGACAACCAGACCTTCTTGAGGTTTACCAGATGTAGCAACTAGTTTTTGTGTGCTTACTGCATTCCAGATATTGTCGTTTTGAAAACAGGTTATTTTAATTCCTTATTTATTAGACAGGTTTTCATGAAAAGATACATTTCATGAATTGGAATGAATTGATAGTCGGGCCTTTTGATTCCATGCAACAAAGAATGGCAGAATTCCTGACAAATCAAGTGATACCTTGTTGTTTCTTATTCTTGACTTTGTTCTTTCTATTGATAACAAACATCCAACATGGAAGAGGGTCATTATTCCTATTCATTGCATACGTCTACTTGTATGAAAAGTAGGGAAGGATCTAGCTGGATTATACACAAGTATTTTGAGGGCCTGACTATTGCGATCAAACAACATACTAGCCCCTGAAATAGTATTGTATTCAGCGTTGGCTGGATCCACCACTGCTGGAATATTTGTTTTTTATTCGACAGGGTATAGAAAAATACATTCACCTGTTGTGAGTGATAATAATCAGAAGTGGTATTACACAACCAAGTTTGCTCAAGTCAGGGGCCGCACAGTATTTATCAAAATGGGGGGGGGGGGGGGGTGAGTGGATAGCTCTGCAATCAACATGTAGACCGAGTTTTTGATGTTTCTTTACAAGGAACTTTGTAATTGAAAATATTTTGAATACTTATATCCCTCCTGCCTTTGCCCACACCGCTTTATTTAATTGTTAGCGTTTCTTCTCAGATGATGTGGTATAACTTATTTTTTGTGCATTATTTCCTGTATTTCAAATTGTGTCCTTCATGTATGTGTCCATCTCTGGCCATGAAGAGTAGATCACTTGAAGAATAAATATCTTTAAGCTATTATCCGAAAGATTACCTAACAGCTCGATTTAGGATGATCTCTCTTACAGGGTGAGAACGAAACCTTATCATTTAATGTTAATTTGCTTTACATGTTGTTTTCTCCACAGAAATGGCTGGTCTAATAAAACGCCAAGATGCCAAACTCAGGCAATGCAGGCAAGAGGAACTCACTGCCAAAAGAATTATCAACTCTAGATAAATACATCGCAAATCAAGAACTCAATATTTCAAATTATTTGTTTTAAGTGTATTCTGTTTCTGGTATCAATGTCGAATGCTCTGCTTTTACTTTTGCAATTACATGTATACTTGCATAAGTCAACATTCTGTATATTGATAATTTGCCCAAGTCAAACAGGTATTTTTGTGGTTCCCACGGATTTGACTTATGCAAGTTACCTGGATGCATTTGGTGTTCTCACTGTATTCAGTTTGTATTGCTAATGTTGATTATTCAACATTGTATTTATATACATGTATGTGTGTACATGTCTGTACGTATCAGTGCTGAAATAGTGTTTTATCTTCACACCATGATATATTTATTTGTTGACTACAATTAGGACTAATTGTATAATTTGGTACCGTCTTGCAATGAGTTACGATTGATCCGATCAACCACAATTATGGAAAGCAAGCACCGCCAATATCGTCAGTGATTTTACGAACTGGCTCAAACCTCCTCTGATCTCCAAAACATGATTTCGAGATAATTGCGTTCAAAGTTTGAAAGTTTTTCAGACCCTTATAACTTCACGCTTTGAAAGAAACCAGATCAATTATTTATACCAATTTAAAGCATACATTCTATTCTTTTATAATATACAAAATTTTGTCAGCAATTCGTATTTATTCTTTCAAAATTTGACATGAAGCGCATATATGCATTTTTGAAGCTGCTAATTTGGACAAAAACGGGGTTTGAGCCAGTTTGAAAAATCACGCGCACCATGTGCACTTTTTTTCAGCGGCACAAATCCTGCGCAAACCACGTTTTGAGCCAGTTCGTAAAATCATTCATGTGATGCGGATGTTGTTTTAGAGGCACAAACCACATGCGCGCAGTATCTAGGTGGGGTCTTGGACCTGTGCGTGCCATTCCAGAGACTTAACCCTAATTCTCCCGGGGGGGGGGCATAATGGCCCCCCCCTTGACAATTTTCGCGATATATCTGCTGCGCAAATTTTTTTGACCTCGCCGCTCACTGACTTTTTACTTTCAAGTCTCGCGCAAATTTTGAGACCAAATTTGTGACGCCCGGGTACACGGTTACGACATTACGCAACATTATGTAAGTGCATGTCAGACCCAAAATTGCTCATAAACGTGATATCATGTACAAATCCAATGCAAATTGTGTATTTAGCCAAAATTCATAAATGTATCATTATTTCTACTTTTACTGATTAAACTGAATTAATTTTTGCCTTGTTTATGATCAGAACTAAGTCTGGAATGATTTCCATTGAAAAAACAATAAAAAACAAAAAGTAAAAAAACAAAGAAATACATAAGAAATTTATAAAACAATAAAATACATAAGAAATTGATTTCCGAACCGAAGTTTTTTTAATTGCGATTGTTAAGATTGCTACAAAGAATTTTTTAACCAAAAATTAGCATTCTAGGAGCTTTATTTAGTGAATTATAGCAAAAAGTATGATTTATGCATAAATTAGCATAATTAATTCATATAAAATAAAATCTCATTATTTTGGAAAATTTTACCATACAGCCTTGTAGATTACATCGCACACTACCAGTGTGCAAATTTTTGCGTCGCTCGCGAAATCGGCGGCCGAGATCTTAAGGGGGGGCCATAATGGCCCCCCCCCCCCGGGATTGACAAGAATCAAAATTCCCCGGGAGATTGAGGGTTAATACATGTAGTACACAAAGAATGGTTTGAGTCAGTTCGTAAAATCAAAGTAGGGGGTTGAGCCGGTTCATAAGAAATTTAACTACACTGTATGCTTTTATTCTTTAAGTAATACAAATTCTAATCTGAAATTTGGCAAATCAATAGAGTGAATCACAGGCTTTCATAATATGCAAAAAAAAAAAAAAATCGAAAATTTGACTAAAAATTAGGTTTGAGCCGGTTCGTAAACTCACTGACGATATGTAAAATGCATGTATTTTTACAATGTCTTTTAGATGATGATGTATACTCATAGATTCATCGTTTAGTTGAAAATTCAGTGTGCTCTTCTTTGTTTACAAAAGGACATTCAAGTTTCCTGTAGAAAATATTATGACGTTGATGGATTTTCATAGTTGCGGTTGGTTTGATGAATCACACAGTAGTGTACACAGGAATTTTTAAAGGGGGGGGGGGGGGGTTCAAGCTGAATAAAATGTCGACCACCCCCCAAAAAAAAGGTCTTCACCACCAATTTCAGGTCTTCAGTCTTCAAAAAAAGAGGGGTTTTGGGGGGGGGGGGTTAACCCTGTAACCCCCCTGCATACGCCACTGGAATCGCAACTACTTGTGAGAGGGGACCCAGCTCCTTTTATTTCTCTTGTGAATATTCAATCTGTTCATCTCACTTTTACTCTCTCTCATGCTACCCGTACATTCACACTGGCGAGACCGACTCCTAGCCAACTGAGGATACGCCATCATTGGAAATAGGTTTCCTTGGTGTTACTGAAGCATCATTCTTGCATGTATGATATATTTCTTTTTCATCAGAATATGTTTTTTCCCCCTTCCTTTTTTTTCATACTCATATTAATGCTCTTTTTCCATTTCTATTCTACCCACTATTGTAGGCATCTCCCTGCATTTTTTTCAAATAATTCAACTTTATATCTTTCCAAAATCTTATTCTCATTTGTGTTCACAAGCCAAAGTGTACTCAGTCTAATCGCAGAGTTATTCATGCAACTTTTAAACTGTAAAAAATCCTACTCCCACCAAAATATATGTTCCATGGTCGGAATTAGTAACCCTCTTTGTAAATAATATTCTCTAAATATGCAAGTATGAGAGTAAAAAATGAAATAAAAAATAAAAGGTGCAATATTCAACAAAGTGTGTGTTGATTCATAGCAACAGTACAATCAAAGTGTTCACTGTGTTGTGGGAGATGTTTTCCATTTCAAAATACAGTGTATAATTTTCATTCTGAAATTTATCTAATTTGCAAGGTTTGCTTGGTGAAAAATTCCACTGCTACACAGTGGCTGCTTGAAAAAATTGTGAAAAGGATAAAAAGACTTTCTGTTTTCCTGACCTAGGACTAAAATGATCTCTTTATGGTGATTTATGCCTTCATTGTCTCACCAGTGCTACTGAGCCAATAACCATGGCTTTCATGAAGACCCCCGTGCCACTCTACTCCATTTCGGTACATGCGTGCATGAGTCTTAAGCCCAGAGCACACTATGCGACACGATTGCACTAAGATCTGATTGCAGCAATATCACAGTGTGGGCCAACCTGAAATGCGCTGCAACTGCGATTCGATTTGTTGCAGAAAAATCCCAGACCAAAATTCAGACATTTGACATGTCAGATCTTCCTGCGATCCTTCTGCAATTTTGATGATTTACATTGTAAGCCAATCAGGGGGGTGTTTCACAAAGATTTAAGTATGACTTAGAGTCGCACATAAATACTGAGTTGCGTACGGTATTAAAGGCTTGACCGCATTGGTCAGATCGTGTCATGAGGACGTGCACTACTGCGTGTCTATCAATAAGATCGCGCGTTGCATATCAGGTACTTAAGTGCGACTTAAGTCATACTTAAATCTTTGTGAAACACCCCCCAGATCTGTCCTAGACGATGACGTCACGACCAAGTTGCTGCGCTGCCGCAGTGCAGACAACACGCACATAAAAGGAGAGGTGCCATGGAGTTGCAATCAGATCTTAGTGCTTTCGCATTAACTAAGATGAATTACTGCAAGACCGTATCAAATACAAACTGAAATAAATTTCATTTTGAAACCACCTATACAGTGGCGATATTTATTGCTTTGTGAAATTTCAGATCAGTACCGAATGTAACAGGACACGATTAAAAGCATAAGAGTTTACAGTATACTGACAGGTTTGTGTTATTATATTTTGTAACCAGTTTTTATTAAAGATAAAGACTGAATTTTCACATTATTGATCGTGTAACCACAGGCTAACTTGGAAAACACTTATGGAATGCTTGTTCCCAACTAAATTTCAGGGGCGTCATACTACCGGGTACTAATTTAACATCTGAGAGTAGCAAAGTGTGGACTGATTCCTTGCCAAAGGACGCTAGGCCGGGGTGGGATTTGAATACAACCCTCTGATTACAAAACGAGAGTCAGAACTGCTACAACACGATGCTTCCACCATCTCTTGATAGAAAGCACTATTTGTAAGTGCCTAATATCTTTTACATGTATCATTATTTTTCATTCAGGCAGCTCAGAGATCAAAGAGTCGAAACATCAACATTGCAATGAAATGAAATAAAATGAAGAAAACAAAACAACAAATAGTTTAAAATTATAGAAACTACATTTACATACTTAAAATTGATTTAGCAAAACTTGTACGCAAGGCCTTATGAAGGCCTTTGGAAGACATATGAAAATGATGAACATACATGTATGGTGTACTGTACATAAATACCTATATCTCACAAGGTAGTCATAATTGTGATATAAACTTTGGAATGGCAGAGAAAAAGGCAAAACGTTTTTAGTTTTATATAAAAATCCTCTATATAAGTTATATTTTCTTGTGAACCCTGAAAACCTGTTAAATATGTTGTTCATTCAAACTCTACATCAGAGCTACTAACCTGAACAAGAAGACTTCAGTATTTTAAAAACTGAAAATAAGTATTTTGGTGAGAAAAATAAGTATCTACAAAAATATCATAGGGCAACACATACAACTGAAACTTAAGAAATCAGTCTTTTGCAAGAAACCATCAGTATTCTAATTTTTCAAGTCTAATTACTGAATTTCAGTACTACTTGGCAGCGCTGTTACAGGTAGCTGATAATGATGCCAGTTTCATGCTAACAGTGCTATCATTACTGAAGCTTATGTTTGAAGAAGAGCATTGAAGATAAAAATAGGCATGTACTTGTCAATCATCTAGAATGTGTCAAACTCTATTCAACAGACGATGCAATCTTTACATGTCTATCCTCATAAACATTTTATAATCAAAGAAAACAACAAAAACATTAGTTAACGACAATGATAACTTTCATTGCATGGATTGGAATTCATTGTATATAATTTCATCTTTTTTAAACATATCTAGTCCTGCTTGCTAAGTTCTACTTTTACATCCCCTCTCTTTAGTGTGTTAGAGTAGAGTCGCAACCATGAGTATATAACACCTACTGAGCAATACACTGATATCAATAACAGAGGGAGGAAAGCCAGCTGTTTTGACAGCCCTAATAGAGGATGCATGATATCACAATACACATACAGGGGTACCAGCCCCACAATGTACATGGTATCTATGGGATTCAGCAGCGGGAGGTATGGGAGGGAGAATGAATGCTTGATGGATCTGCAGATATAGGAAAGAATAAAAGATATAGATTAGATGATGTAGGCCTATTCTGTCTGGCAACATAACAATGCTTCAATCCAATTCATTTCTACATTACAAGAATGTGTGTGCCCATAATGGTTATGATATGAAGGGCATTAAACAAAAAATGTGTTTTATTGGATAAATCTACCAATTTTACATCAAAGTTTATTTTGATCAGTTGCCTGGTCAAAATAAAATATCTGCACATCTTGCCCCATTTACACGTACATAAATCTTGCAGTCATCCTTAAATTTAAGTTGTGTGTGATGCATAACGCCAAAGATACTACAAGGGGAAGATCGGACAGTACATAGACCACGTAATGAAACGCTTGGGAAGATTTTTACATTTTAGATTTTTTTTCATTCATGTTTTTCCCCGTAAATTAAAGATGAATATTTTTCAGAGGTTTCTGGGTAATGAAAGGTGGAATTATTCCCATGCACCACCCTTGAGCCCTCTCCAAACTCACCTATCTCATTTCCCCCATATGTTTTATACACAGCTGCGTGCCAATGTGCGATGGTTTATTTACTCAACGCTAGTGGGCGTGTCCTTCCCCAAGAGCATTTTTCAGGCGTTTGGGAGCGTTTCAAAAAATCGCCGAAGTGTCCGATCTTCCCCTCGTAGTATCTTTGATAAAGCGTCACCGCATTAGTCAGATCATGGACTTGAGACGCTCACTACCGTGTATCCACCAATCACATCACACGTTAGACATTTAGGCATGACTTTACATCCCATTTTATCTCTTTCTGAAACACGTACCCTAGGGTTATTTTAGGATTAGTAGTATACACCTTACTACATGACGTAAAATACCTTTCCGAATACCTCAATTGATTCCCTGCCCCACCCCCAAACCCCTCCCACTTGGGACATATACCCACCTGTGACAAGATTCCATGCTTAGAAAACAAAAGCAGGTATAGACGATCATCAGACAGACTTTTATTGGTGTTTCTATAAAAAAAAAGATTGTAAAAAACATTGAAACAACACTATATCAGCCCCTATGGACAAAGATTGTAAACACAAAATTTGGGTGAAATGAGAACACACCCCTATTTTGAGGCTTAATACCGGAAAAATATACTTCATTATTAATGTTCTGGGCAACTCCACACAGGATAATTTAATTTCAATTTTATTTCCATATCCAACAAAAAAAATGAATAAAAATTCAAGTCACAAAGCACGCATAATCCTCTACATCCATATGCTGTATGTGGAGCGTTCATGGAATTATTTTTTTGTTCATGTATATCCTAGATTGTAGGAAAAGATGGAATGCTCTACATTTATCATGGCTTGAGAAGAACGTGCAGTGAAGCAAAAAAGTATATAAATAAACAAATGGATAAATGGGCAGTGGGCATACAAAGAAGTTGACTAATTTATGGAATTGGCCCTTTATAATATTACTTTAAATAAGAAAATACAACAAATTAAGATAATATTCTACTCACCTGCTGGAGTAAATAGAAGTGGGAAGAGCGAAAAATGACCAACAGTGGATAATAATAGGAAGACTTGGGCATCTTTGAAACTTTGTACTGCCAGTAAACTAAAGTGAGAATGATAGGAAAAACAGATTTATTCCACATAAATATAGAAAATTATGACGTGTGGTAAATACGTTGCATAGGATAATTGGCATGGAACGGATTAAAAGTGGTCTCATAATGTCTCAATTCTGACAAAGTAATAAGTTTACAAAAAGTTGATAAAACTGAACCATGTCTTCAGGCCACTTTGCTTGCCCGATAGAAAAAACTGCTTGCCCAATTTTTTTTCAAAAATTATTTTGCTCTTAATTTTTCTTTTCTGTCCTGGCTGAACTTGATTTACTGGCGCTGCCCTTGGCATTTCTTTTTCTTGACTCTTGTTCAAGTTGTTCTGGTCGCCGATCACGACGACAAACATTACGTCAAACCCCCGTTTGAGAACATACCGCAGTTCAGATTGCAAACTGCGGTATTTCACCCCATTTTGCATTTGAAAATCTAAAACATCATTTCCAAGCCCAGGGGGCCGTTTCATAAAGCTGTTCGTAAGTTAAGAGCGACTTAAAGAGCGACTGGTGATTATCGCCAATGTGTACCATTTACCGCAAGACAGGATCACCAGTCGCTCTTAACTTACGAACAGCTTTATGAAACACCCGCCTGATCAACCCCGCTTGGCCAGGTAATCCCCGCTGTCTCAATTTCACCTCCACAGGCCAGATTATCAGCGTTGAGCTAAGGACGAAATGATAAACAACAGCTGTGCTATTACGTAAGACTTCTCTGCCTGTAGTAGGACCTTCTGAATGAAATTATTGTATTCGATATTTAATCACGTTTTCAAAGGCATATTGTATTCAGAAATTCAATGTTAGTCCATTTTTCATTTCGAACGAAGAAAATCGACCTCGAAATAAGGAAAGTAAGCGAATATAAATGACGGCATATACCGGGTCCGCACTCAGCGCTGCGCATGCATCCCATCGTGTGTGGCCCCCTGCTGTGACTGTATATGCCGGGCTGTTGTGTTATCTTCGGACCGAGGTCAAGAAACAGGTGTTTTGATACTTACATTGCATGCTTGGGGCAGTAGGGTTTGTCGTACTTGGAGAAGAGAATTTATTGCAAGGGAAACTGGGGTATAGTGTTCTCAAATGGAGGTTTTTCATCATGAAAGTAGCCTATTTTAGTCTGACGACTCATTGTTTATTTGGTTTGAAGTTGAAGCAGAGTCCTGGCCAGGGTGACAAGATTTCACAAAATTATGAAATACAGGACAATCGACAAAAAAAAAAAGATCAAGAAAGAAGGCTACACAGTGTTAGACTTGTGAAAAAAATATACAGAATTGGAAGGGAGGGTGAACGAAAGAATAAAGGAGAGAAAGAAAAGAGATGAATTGAGAAGCAAGAAAGAAAAAATGAAGGAAATAATAAAAAATATAAGAAAGTTCTAATAAAAGAAGGATGAGAGAGAGAATAAAAATAGATAAAAAAGTTTCTGTCATTCTTTGAATTGAATATAGAAAGAAAAAAAAAAGAAAAGAAGGGAAGATGAATAAATGTGTGAAAGTCAAAATAAAAGAAGAGAAAGACAAAAAGAAAGTAAGAAAAAGGGAGGAGGAAAGAAAGAATGAAGGAATAAAAATGTTTCCTTCATTCTTGGAAAGAAAGAAACAAAGAAAGAAGAAAACAAGAAGGAAGGAATGAAGGAAGAAAGGGAAAGAAAGTATAAGGGAAAAGAATAAGGACAAAATGAAATAAATAATGAAAGAAAGGAGGAAAGAGAGGGAGGAAAGAATGAAGGGAGGCCAGAATGAAAAAAAAGAAGAAAATAATGGAAGGAGAGAAAGAACGAAAATAAAAACGAGTGGAAGGGAGAAGGAATGAAGGAAATAAAAAAAGGAAATGTAATAAAGAAGGCAAGTAAGAGAAAGAAGGAAAGAAAGAAAATGAACAGAGAGAGAAAGGATCAGGAAATAAAAATAGATATGTAACAAAAAAAGGGCAAAAAGGAAGGATAGAAAAGAAAGAAAGAGGAAAAAGTTCAAACTTCAAGCAAATAAAAACAATCCAATCATATAACAAAAATCCTAATGATATTTGGTGTTTTTTTTTATATATTAAAAAAAAAAAAAAAAAACTAAACTGTTTTAGAAATGAATAAAATACGGGACGTCTGGTCACCCTGGTCCTGGCCGAGTCAGTCCGAAGATTGCATGTATTCAGCGCGATCTAGCTCGAGAGTCGACTGGCTCGCGATCGCTTGTGTACGTCCGTACATGTACTGTAGCGCCGATGTACATGTATTAGAGCATGCGCTAAGAGGGCGAGAGAGGGGTTTCCCCAGCTAGCTCCTTCGTTGATTAGTAGCGCATGCGCACAGTATAGTTTAGAAAGTAAGATGGCAGCCCCCATTGAACGGGACAGCTGGCGATAAAATGTCGGTAAATTGGCGCTGATTTGACAAGTTTCCACTGTTTTTTTACTGGTATGACATTGTATGAGAGATAATTGGCCGATGATTGCAATTCATCAAAAAATTATTAAACTTTACTGTCAATTTATCTTTTACATTTTCAAAACAAGCACTTGCCCGATCGGGCAATTGACTTTGAAAAATGCTTGCCCGCACTTCAATTTCACTTGCCCCGGGCAAGCGGGTTTGTCGCGCCCTGCACACACTATTGTTGTCACTTGCCCATTAAACAATTTTTCCTCGAAACAAGCCACAAAAGCATAATTTTTAAATATGATAACTGGTTAGCATTTCCATGAAATAAATAATGATTTTCACTCAATTGTTATAAGCTCCTGTAAAGCTTTGCATCTGATTAGCACAAATGAAAGTCGGTGAAAAATCACTATTTGCTTTAGAAAACTCTCCCCTTGGGAACGCTTAATGAAAAGGTTCGTCAAGGATTTTCACTGACTAATTTTTTCTCAGCCAATCAAATGCACAGATTAACAGTAGCTTATAGCAATAATCAATTTAAAAAAAAAAATGGCTACTGCTAAATGAAATCCTTCAATCTCACCTGAGAGGCACAATCATCAAGAGGACAGCCTTTTCATGGACGTGCCAACCAAAGATGAACGAACTGAAGGCACATAGCGTGATGGAACGGATGAAACCGTTTGGACCACCGGGGTAGCGCCAGAGGTGGAGTAATGATGGCTGTTCAAGAGAGACAGAACAGAATAAGATCAAAGAAAGGGTTAGTGAGAGAGAGAGAGAGGCAGAGAGGGGGAAGATAGAAATTGAGATAGAGAAAGGGAGGCAACGAAGAGAGAGACAGAGATGGAGGAATAGGAAAAAAAGGGGGGAAGATATACATGCAGAGAAAGAGGAAGAGAGGAAAAGAGAAGGAAGAGAAAAAGGGGGAGAGAGTATAAATATACACTGTAAATGCACTTGGTTGTGCAAATTGGATGTTCTAATGCTAACTAATCCTTGATTGACTTTGCTATCAAAATGTAGGTTTGGTCTTTTATGACAAGTTGGTTATAAACTGGTATGAGTGGTATCATGTAACATCTTAGTTTTATGACTGTTTTAATATCAAAAACATCTTTTCCTCGGTTGAAATATTTCAACTTCATTTGAAAGTGGATAAACCACTTTCACGTCACTCATATCATGCAAGTGCTTATTGTATACAGACCATCATTGAAAGCCCTGTCATCACAAAAGTGGCTATAGGTGGGACCGAAGGTAGGACCGTGTGCCTAAACTCCTGGACCAGACCTGCAGTCATGGACGCCTTCTGCTTGAGGATATCCCCAGAGACCATTCCAGACTTGATACCGCCGATGGTCAGGGCCTTGTCGGCCACGTTGTAGAGGGCCCAGAAATTAGGTGCCCAGTAGGCGTGGCAGAGCCCTCGCTTGAACGGGAACAGCCGTGAGAGGACCTGAGGAAGCTGGCCCTTAGGATGCAGACAAAATGCGGAAATATCAGATTCAGTGACAGAGAGAATCAACAAGACAACGTCCCTACATGTACACCAGGCAAGTATAGTGGATTCGCCATCATTCTTATGCTCAATGATAATAATGACTGCGGCTACTCTTGTCACCAGCAATATTATAAAATGGAAATATGGATGGTAAACAAATCGATCAGTCAATTACATGTAACTGTGACACATACATGTACTCTGTGATGAGAAATTAAAAAAAACAATGGCATGAAAAACAATACCAAAACATACTGCCTTAATATTTATAGCAAAAAAAAATGCCCCACAGCGGAAAGGTTTGCATCTCTGCACCAATTATTTGTAGCCCTATCTAATCAGTGTTGGCAAAAATGACCGTATCAATATGCATACGATTTTAAGTCATATACATGTATAAGAGCAAATTATGAAATATTTATATCCTTACCATAGCAATGAATGGGCCAAACGACAAGGCACAGACAGATACCACCACAGCGCCAAGGCAGATTAATCTTACAAGAGAAAAACTTGTCCATTTCACACCTCCATCTGTACATGGAAAACAGGACGTTTCACAAAAATCAACAAATAAAGAAATTATATAAATTTGATAAAAGCCACTCAAAAAGCAGGATTTCAGTTGCAACTTGTCATCTATGTAAAACTTTCTGGAACAGGGTTTAAATTTATTGAACAAGAATGGCTCATGATTACAGATCATTATATGGTTGGAACTAGCCCTTATCTACCACCTAATTTTCTAAGCATTGTATCTATCAGTTTTACGTAGATTTCGTCTAATTTGTGCAGAAAATTGAGCAAATAAGATTCCCATGTTTTGATCAACGACTCCGATTCTATCGTGAACAAGGAATGCGACGATTTTACATTTGCTCATTTGCACCCTTCTTTTGAAACTAACCACTCGCGATACACAGCCGATTCTTGTAACTGTGGCGAAACATTTTGACTCTTCCAAATCAGTTCTATGATGTCAACATGCTAAATGATCGTCTCACTACTTCCACTGCGAGCTCCTGCCCATGATTCGATAATTGACGATGGATATTTGTTCTAAAGCCATTTTCTATCGGATTTCTTGGTATGAACAACTGTTTGTCGGTGGGGTTCGGGTCTGGTTAATACAATTTTGATGAATTCTACTAAAAAAATTGTTATCCTTTTTTCTCTCGTAAAATCGGTTCTTACCGTTTCTATGGACACTGCGCCTACTCTCCCGCGTGTATTGTTTGTAATACGCAATAATTTTAATGGCCCCAAGCTAGGTGGTCGGTTTCACTCACTCACTATTTCTTTTGTTTTTTACTGTTTGAATTATATAATATTTCATTATTTACATATTTGACATTAAGGACCAACTTGACTGACCATATAGTATTTAAAGGTAAATGCTAGTTTTGGTAACGATATCAAAATGAGTTCGTACAGAATCCAATGAAATGACCACCAAAGTGTCTGTTTGTATAAATAAAACGCATGTGCCAAAGGATTCTGGAAGAAATTGTGTAATTGCTGAGAAATCAGCAAATAAGCACAGGATTCGGGTAGAGCGTCGGGCCTGACGCTCAAAGCAATAATTATACACTGTCCCACGTGCGCTTATCTGTGTTGGAAAAGTTCAGTCTGAACATTATTCAGCGTAGATTTCAAGATTTCACAAAGTTCAGTTTATGTAACTGTACCAGATCTAGATCCTCGATGATATACTGACAATTAAGCCTGGTTTTACAGACTTTCTCATGAAATCAGTGTTTACTGCAAATACTGGAATTTCTCTTTAACAATGCTAAATTCCACATGTTTAGGTAAGAATTACTTGTTGTTTCACTTGACAATGAGAAAATTAGAATATTTCATATTTCATACAATAAAATACAAAATAAATAAAAGAAATAGTGAGTGGATGACGTCATCAGTCTCATTTGCATACCAACCAGGATGTGCGTATAACTGTTTTGTTAAATCAAGCAAAACTTTAAAAAGTCATAACTTTCTTATTTTACATCCGATTTTGATGAAATTTTCAGTGTTATGCTTGGAGGATTTTTCTCTTTTTATTCAAATCAACTTTTTGTTGGGGTGGACTTGTCCTTTATTTTTTTCACTAACAGCTTGTTTGAATGAAAAGTGCAAGATCAACATAAAATGGTATCAGAATATTAAAAAGAAAAACATCTTAATTTTACGTTGACGTAAATGAAATATCATACCCCATTTGCCTATGCTAGACAAAATAAATGAAAATTCTTGTTTCCTTGTTATTTCATTTATTTATTAATCTTTTTTTTGGGGGGACACACTTTATTTGGATATGACTATCCCTAATCAGCTCTCAAATCTATACTCTAACTTAATATCATACATTTATCTAATATTGCTTTTCATTGACGTTTCAATGTCACTAATATTTCATTATTTTTGTTTTAAGGTGGAATCCTCATCAAAGCTCCCAATTATTTGAACATAACTTTGTATATATTTTAAACGGAAATATCTACAATATACAAACTGAAATCAAATTGAATTGAGTTCATCATACATGCCTTTATTTGAAGCAGTAAAACAGTACGTCCTAAGAAGGTAGATGAAGTACGCTGGGGCTACATAAACATAGATGTGCTTGAAGTTTAGTAGCACGGCAAACCAAAAAGCTCCCTCTAGAGTTCGATCCTATGAAGGATAAAGAAAGAAAAAAATTAGTTCTAGGTTAACTTTTTGATTATGAATACAAATATTTGCCAGTCATTCTTTCTTCACATTGATACTGAATACAAATCCCAGGCTTAAATTAATCAGAGGCCTTCAAAGGCAATGACCTTAGCACTTGGCCTTCATTTGGACGTTTGGTGCCTTTTTAGATTTTACCCATTTGTGACGAAAAAAAAAATGTTTCCTATAGAAAAGTGACAATAAACATATCAAATTTAAAGGCCTGTATCAACCTACATGTACAAATAAAACACATACACGCCTTTCTATTGCATTTCTTTTCTCAATTTCTTTTTTTCCTCCATTAAAAAAAAAATTCATCCTTTTTCTTTACTCTATTTTCACACATGCACTTTCTTTCTTAATTAGTAATTACAATTATAATTAAAATCATTAATATCATAATCATTATCTTATCTTATCGTCATCATTATCATCATCATCATCATCATCACCATCATCATTACCACCACCATCACCATCATCATCACGACCATCATCACCACCACCACCACTTCTATCACCATCATAGTCATCATCATTCTCATCATGATCATGATCATCATCACCATCGTCATTATCATCATCACCAGTATCATTATCAATTTCATTAGCGTGAAAGGGAAACTTGTATCAAACACTTAGTCCACGAGTGGGTTTATGAATTTATGAATAATTCTTGTTGAATCATGGGTTTTAAATACATTTCAAATCTCTTGGCAATATACATAATGTACTTGTACCTGTCTCTACAGGAAGCATTCATGAATAGTTTAGATGATTTCATAACCTACTTGTAACAGATATTTTTTAGCCTCTCAGTCAATTGATATTCCTGATACCGTACATGTATTCTCCATTGCTATTCTGAGCATGGTCTGAGGTGTGAGGTTGTGAACATTCTTGAATAAAAATGCCATCAATGCCTTCTCTCCTTGACAGTAATATTTTTTTCCATTTGATCAAATGTCCTTTTTCACAAGTATGAGGGACAAGAAATTGAACATCTTTCCTATAATATACTACTGCATTCAGACTATGACAGAATGTCACAAATTTTGATATTCCTGATACATGATTTCTCCATTGCTATTCTGGGCATGGTGTGAGGTTGTGAACATTCTTGAATAAAAAATGCCATCAATGTCTTCTCTCCATTATTTTTTTTTCATTTGATCGAATGTACTTTTTCACAAGTATGAGGGATAAGAAATTGAACATCTTTCCTACAATATTCAGCTGCATTCATACTCAGACAGATTTTGAGTTCAAAAGCACAGATATTAATTAATATTTGCAACATAGAATCCCATAAATCACATTTCAAAAGACATCTTTTTGTAGATATTTGATATTTACATTCTCATTTTTTTTTTTTTTTTTGGGGGGGAGGGGTCAAATTTGAAAATAGCTTTAGTTAAGGTAACTACATGTACATGTACACGTCTACCCCCAATATTATTACTATTACTATAGATATTATTACCCTAGAGTGGTATTCTGAGATCCATTTTATCACAGATAATTTTATCTCCTTTAAAATCAGTGATATAAAATACCCTTAAAATCTCTCAGAATTGGTATTCTGAGAACCATTTCATCTTCATTTGATCTTCAAGACTATTTTTGAAGCAACATCAAAAAAGAAATGCTGTTTTATAGCACTCTGCTCTCACTCAACCACTTTACAGGATTTCTTTGAAAAAATGAACAATATTTTTTTTTGGATGTCATTGTTGCATCACTATAAGCACCATTTCAAAGACAACATTAGTCAAGAAAAGTCTCTTGAAATATTTTCCGATTCTACAGGAATAATGTTAAGGTATTACTTACAATGTTTATGTAGTAAATCTTCCTTCAATTCTATTAAAGCATTTGGAGTTAATTCACTGAGAAATATTGCTGAAATAGCCCCCACCCTATTTTTATTTCACTTTTATTTATCTTTTCTTCAAAGTAACATGGACGTAAGCGTTGCAAGGGTTAGATACATGATGGATATATCTATGCAGACCACTGCTCTGTCGTGTATCTTTAGATACACAAGATATACAAAATTCATTCTGATATACAAAATTTCAATTTTATCTGAATGATAAAATGTCATCTCAGGATACCAATTAATTTTTAGAGATAATACCACCCTTGAACATTAGTAATCACATATGAAATACGATTAGAGGGGGAAATGTACTGAAAAATTTATAAACATGGAGCCATTCCTTAATATTGAGCAGTCAGATTTGAGATATTCATTATACACACAATGAACACAAGAAAACAACTATTTAAAGATTCAAATGGTAATTTTCATTAAAAATAATCATTCATTACTAATTTACACTAGAGTTTAAAATACTAATTTTTCAAGCATGAAAATAAAAAGAAACAAGTGGAACGCCTCTGGCAGTCTCGCCTGCATTACGCAATTTAATATCGCAGCAGTGCTAACTTTGAAAACTACTATAAAATAATCATTCACAAAAACATCATTCATATAATGACATAATACTACGTTCATTGACCATAAATGACATTTGAACAGAGACTTAAGACTGTCAACTACACCCATGTCCACATTTCATTCACTCTATCCATAAACTTTCAAAGTTATGATGGCACTTAAACAATTACCCCAACATGGCCTAAGTTTATTGACCTTAACTGACCTTTGACTTGGTTCTGTGACCTGAAACTCACAGGGGATGTTCAGTGATGCTTGATTACTCTTATATCCCAAGTTTTATGAACTAGATCCATAAACTTTCAGAGTTAGAATGGTAATTCAACAAATACCCCCAACACGGCCAAAGTTCATTGACCTTTAATGAATTTTGACCATGGTCATGTGACCTGAAACTCGTACAGGATGTTCAGTCATACTTGATTACTCTTATGTCCAAGTTTTATGAACTAGATCCATAAACTTTCAGAATTAGGATGGTAATTTAACAAATACCCCCAACACGGCCAAAGTTCATTGACCTCAAATGACCATTGACCATGGTCATGTGACCTGAAACTCGTACAGGATGTTCAGTGATACTTGATTACTCTTATGTCCAAGTTTTATCAAGGAGCTTGGTTTTATGAACTAGATCCATAAACTTTCAGAGTTAGGATGGTAATTCAACAAATACCCCCAACACGGCCAAAGTTCATTGACCCTAAATGACCTTTGACCTTGGTCACGTGACCTGAAACTCGAGCAGGATCTTCACTAATACTTGATTAACCTTATGCCCAAGTTTCATGAACTAGGTCCATATACTTTCTAAGTTATGATGTCATTTCAAAAACTTAACCTTCGGTTAAGATTTTGAAAATAATTTTCCCAACATGGTCTAAGTTCATTGACCCTAAATGACCTTTGACCTTGGTCATGTGACCTGAAACTCAGGCAGGATGTTCAGTAATACTTGATTAACCTTATGTCCAAGTTTCATGAACTAGGTCCATATACTTTCTAAGTTATGATGTCATTTCAAAAACTTAACCTTAGGTTAAGATTTGATGTTGACGCCGCCGCCGCCGTCGGAAAAGCGGCGCCTATAGTCTCGCTCTGCTATGCAGGCGAGACAAAAATCAATGATTGTTGCCAATTTTAAGAGTAAAAGTACATTAATTTCGGTATATGAAAGCTGTGTACCTCTTTATGGAATAACTAGGGTAGTCTGAATGCAGCCAAAGGAAAAAAAAACAACAACAAAACAGGTAACATACAAAACTTGGATTACTACATCATCTTTATCGAAGCTCAATAATACATTCACATCAAAAGTCAAAGGTACAAACAAGTGGAGTAAAAATCCTCACGGGAGCTAAAACCGATCCCTTCTACTAGGGTGTGAAAAATGAAAGACATTCATTGTATGTATAATGATCTAAATATGATATGATGCGTCACCCTACATAAGAACATTGGGGAATTCGTATCCCTTATGGGATTATTTGTAGGCATAGAATGATGGAGAGTATACAAATACAGTGCGCCCAAGAAAAAAACCAACAAAATACTGATGATATATCATAACTAAATCACAAATACAATAGACAATGGCCTTTCATTGCAAAGCTTTTAAAGACTCCGATTTCATCTGGAATAACGTATGATTCCTCCTCAACACAAGAATGAGCAATAACAATTTGGAGAAAGGATACCTAAAAGTCACTTGGCAGGTGGTTTCTGAGTTTCAAAAAAGTGTAATTTTTGAAAAAAAGTTCAATATCTCGTCTTTTTTGATACCTCAATCATATCAAATGGTCAAGAAATATCAAACTTCTGTTCATTTGAAATAAGGCTTGAATTCCAATAATTTTATAAAATGAAGAAGTTTTGTAGGCTTGCTGTCATACTTGACACTAATATCTGCAGTATATGAATATACAGTGTATAAACAATAAGTATTTGTGTTATTCTCTTTCCATGCCTACAGATAACAGAGCCACTTTTTGCCATATAATTTGTTTTTCAAGTGCATTAAAACGGGGAGCATTTTGAAGAAAAAAAATCGAATTCCTTCACATTTGCAGATGGAAATGGTTCTCAAACTTGATGTTGCCTCTTTGCAGCATGGGTTTAGAATAGCTAATAGGATATCACCATCATGCATTCACTTCCCGGACGACACCTCACCAAGATCGGCCGAGTATGTGCAAAGAATACAGACAAATGTCCCTTATCGGATAACAAATCCGCCGCCACCAAAATGGCTTTAACTCGCACTGCACCAATAACCCAAGCCGTTTAGCAGTCCGCGGAGGCATAGAGAAGGTATCGCTAATGAATCTCTGCCTGCCGTTGATCCCTCTCCGTCAAATCCCCAGTGAAGCCATAAACCGGCTATGAAGTGCTTGACGACATTCCGTAAGGCAATAGCCTGCGTGGACAACCTCGGAAAGTCCCTCCACACCTATCTCCCCTGACAGGAGATGGACAGTAATGTGATCAGTCTGCAGCCCATACCGACACATGACTCCCAGGGGGTCAGTATATATAGTGGGACAACAGACAACTGACCATATCGCAGGATTTCGGTAAACAAGAAAGGTGCCGCTGATTTATTGGCAGAGATCCTTTTACCCTTTGGCAAACCCTCCTCTTTCTAACTAAGCCTTTATGATTCCGCTTTCATTTCATATTCTATCATAAAGATCTGTTCTACCACAAGATAATGTAAAGCAAATCCTGTATTGATTTAATGATGCCAAAAAAAATTAGTAATATTGTGACTCAATGATTTCCTAGATAGTATTATCACAATGATGATTCTATATTTTTGTGGTTAAAAAAAGCTTGTGGTCCAAAACAATAAGAGAACAGGAAAATTGATAATAATTCTTAAAAACCTAATCATAAACAACAAAAAGAAAATAACTGAACTATATTTAAGAGTTTTTGTATTTCATTGAGCCTACAAATGTAATGTTGCAAAATACCAGGTTCTGATCGCCAATACGATACAAGTTTGTAAAGACCACCATCATCAGTATTACAAACATCATCATCATCAGCACCTTCATCACCATCACCATCATCGTCACCATCATCATCATCATCATCATCATCACCACCACCATCATCACCACCATCATCATGATCATCATCATCATGATCATCATCATCAATTATCATCATTGTCATCATCAGTTCACCATCACTATCATCATCATCATTACCACCATCATTCATCATCATCATCATCACCGTCACTGTAGCCGCACGATTGTATCTTGCTCAAGACATTAGTGCTGCAGGGCAGGTCCAAGCTATTTGACTTGTGACGTACGGGACATTTAGAGACTTTAAAGTTGTGTAACATAAAAAATAAATGCACAACAGATAATTTTTTATGGATTTTGGAAGGCCAGTTGTGCCCTCTTTATTCAGTAAAAAAATTAGTGATCTACAATTCCATTAACGATGTAATATTTTAATTAATACACGCTGTGACGTACGGGACCAGACAAAAGCTGATTTAAAAAAAAAAAGATTGTCATCAAAACTCTGTGAATTGGAATAAGCTGGAAATCTCTCATTATCATGTTTTCATCTTGTATCTTATCAAGTTTCATTAGCCATGAATGAAATGATAGAACTCATTGTTGTTATTATGTAATAGCTCAAAATTTAAACATCTGCGCTGTGACGTACCGGACATGTGACGTACGGGACATTTGTCCATGTGTAAAACGAATGGGGAAAGTGAAATTTCATCAAAATTTATAATTAAGTAAGTTAAGTTTTACATGGGTTATCAGGATTGATATATATTTCTTTAATAGCATACACTAAAATTAAACATAGCAAACACTTTACGACCTTACAAATATTATGAAAGATGTCTTGCAAATAATTCCATGTGTTAAACGAATGGGAAAAGTGACATTTCATCAAAATTTATAATTAACTGGATGTAAACCAAAGTAAGTAAGTTTTACATGGATCATTATGATTGATATATATTTCTACCGGTATATGAACAAACAAAACATAAAAAAACTTTGTGACCTTATATTTTATGAAAGATTTAATTAATAACATATGTTAACAAGTATGCTTTATATATGCACCCTTGTTATTTATTACAAATCATAACTTTATTATCAGCCTTTTACCAATATTCAACCACTGATATGATATTATTTATCTCAATTTACTTTATCTTTGCTCCTAATTGAAAAATAACCCTAATTAGAATTACATAGAAATCCTATGGTGTGTCCCGTATGTCACACACTTGTCCCGTACGTCACAAAGATTAATTAGCTGATATAATTAAACATGAAATTAATTCAGTAAATTCACTTTAATTTTGGATATATAGTAATATAAATTAGAACTCTCCAAAGTGTGAAGAAAACTGTTCAACCTTTTCTTAATTAGTATCTTAAAAAACATATGCTAAATAGTGACATACATGTATGGGAAACTGCCTGTTGGACACCAGATAATTAACTTAATTAATTTTCAAAATATTTTTTTTTCTCAAATGTTTGCATTAACTTTAATAGCACTACAAGTCCCCACAGAAATATTTTCAAATATATAATTTGCATTATCTGCAGATCAAAAAATGTGATGTCCTGTACGTCACGCTAATTAATGATTTCTTGGAATTGTGACCTTGGCATTCATTAACTTTAAGTTTTCAGAAGAAAAAAAATATAGGGCAAAAAACTTTAAAATGACATACAATATGTTATATTTAGGCAAAGATCTAATTTTGGCTTCAGAGGGGACAATAGCTTGGACCTGCCCTGCAGTGGAATTTGAACCGCAGACCTCATGGTTCAAGGTCTGAGGACATAACCACTATTAACCCAAACACCAACACCTCTATACGGTATCTTCCTAGTCTAAATGGGCCCCAAGGAGTGAGAATGAAGAGAATGGATGTTGCATGGGATGAGAAGAATGTCAGGGTCACTTCTTTATGCTTTTCTCACTAAGGATTAATTCAAACTGGAGGCAACTTATCTCCCAATAGGTCCCAACTGACTGTTTGGTTGGTGTTAAGCCGGAGGGAGAGGAGGGACGAGGAACTTCTCTTCTCGGTAAATCATCTTTATATGCATGTGTATGTTCAAGAAAAGATACCTGTCTGCCTTTTGGCTATGCTTGTTTTCTTCGCCGAAATGACTTCAATTCATCTTCATTTCAGAAGAATCAGAAATTTGGAGTTCAGATACTGACACATTTCCCAATTATCATTCATAAAAGCCCGGTTTCATTCAAAGGCTCCTTGCAAAGCGACCATACATGTAGATCTTTGTGTTGCTGATTTATCACGATATGATGTATAAGACTGCTTTTCATTTATCATCAACCTTTTACTGCATTCAAAATAATCATTCATATAAAAATAAATATCAGATAATATGATATTAATATAATTCATGTCATGACATCATTTTACACTTGATCTAGATAATAAATTATAAGTCCAAAATATTGATATAAATAAAGTATTAAAATCTTAATTTATTCCATAAAGACATCTCATACATGTTATTAGCAATGTCAATGAAATAAAATATAAAATGAAATGAAGGTCTTTGCAAGACCTTTTCATGAAACTGAGTCCTTTTTGGAATGAAAGGAGAGCCTCTATCTTAGCACTGAGGATACACGAGTGCACGATAGAGAAAGAGCACAAGAAAGACTACATGTAGCTTTCAGGTGGTTCAAGGGCAATCGTATCGTCACTTGATCAGGGCCGCGCTGAAAATATTTAGGTTAATGCAGATGCACGAAAGAGGTAAAAGTATCATACAAGAGCAAAATATTTCACTGACAAATTGCTCTAATGACAAATTGTTCTCAAAATCTGCACATCAAGCCAACCCAAAACCAAACCGCTCACTCCAGACTTACCCTCATCCTACCATGATCTGAAACCCAGACCTACCCAAGGAGAGATATCTCCTTGATCTGCCCTGTTCATTAGATCCGTGGAGAGCGTGAAATCTAGAGCAGCTTAAAGGTCAAGTCCACCCCAGAAAAATGTTGATTTGAATAAATAGAGAAAAATCAAACAAGCATTATGCTGAAAATTTCATCAAAATCGGAAGTAAAATAAGAAATGGCAAAAAGATAAGAAAGTTATGACATTTTAAAGTTTCGCCTATTTTTCCACAAAACAGAGATATGCACAACTCAGTGACATGCAAATGTCAGTCGATGATGTCCCTCACTCACTATTTCTTTTGTTTTTTATTGTTTGAATTATGCAATATTTCATTTTTTACAGATTTGACAATAAGGACCAACTTGATTGAACCATATAGTATTAAACAATGCTAATTCCACATGTTCAGGGAGGAATTAATCGTTGTTTCACAGGACAACAGGTGGAAAATCAGAATATTTCACATAATAAAATACAAAAGAAATAGTGAGTGAGTGATGTCATCACTCTCCTCATTTGCATACCGACAAGGATGTGAATATAACTGTCTTGTGAAATTAAGCGAAACTTTAGAATGTCATAACTTTCTTATTTTACATCCGATTTTGATGAAATTTTTCAGTGTTATGCTTGTTGGATTTTTCTCTTTTTATTAGAATCAACTTTTTGTTCGGGTGGACTTGTCCTTTAACAGCAACTTTGAGAGGATGGTGTAGAAGACACTTTTTTATAATCACATTGGCATGGTATCCTGAATATGTTCAAAAGCTTTTTTATACCATCCTACCTGATCAGAACATGCCCATGTTTTAGTTGGGGGAAAAGCAAAAATAGCGTAAACGACAAGGCACACAGTCGCGGGATGAGTGTAGAAAGGTCTTTCCAGGGCTCCATTGCATATTGAATTTACCATTATGGTAACTTTGCCATCCAATGATAACTACCATGGTAACGCTGATCAACAGCCAATCAAAATCAAGGATTCGCTTTGCTTGTGCTTAACCCTTTTCTTGCCTTCAGAAAGCGATTGCTAGCGGTTTGAACAATAGCAAGATCACGGTGGTGTGAACGCAACTCGCAAAACAAACGCACAAGCAAAAGGTTTGCTTTATGCATACTCTTGAAGTTGAAGGAAGGACTAACCTGGCATATTCTTGTGATAGATAATAGCATTAACCCAAAAAGGAAACCATTGTACTGAAAATGAATATCTGAGACATGAATGACAGGTCAAGGTCATTAAAACAATTATCATAATTACATACTGATAGTGCAAAATTATGAACATATTTTTCTGTGCTGTATTAAAGAGCTCCTGAAATGCTTGGAAACAAGATAAAAAGAAAGTTTTAAAGTTAAAAAGAGAGGTCTTTAATTTAATATTGAAAGCTTATACTGATGGATATCAAAGTTCTAATTTCAAAGAGCAAAGTATTCCACAATTTTGAGGCTGCACTGACAAATGCTCAATCTCCTAGAGTAATATTTTTGTTATATAGCTGGGGATTGAAGAAGCAAAGGAATAGAACTGTGCAGGTTGTGGGTGTGTCTGTGGACTTTGCTTTGTAAAAAGCTAAAAAACATAACTGGGGGCTTGGCCAATCATCAAACAATCATCATCCTCTATAACTTTGTCTCAACTAGCTGAGAATGATCAAACACTTTGATCTATTTGACAAACGTGACTTGGCTTTCACCGAATCTGTTGGATTGAGCACATGACGTGACTAATTCAAAACATTCGGGATGTACAACACGTCTGTGATATTGGTAGGAACAGATTCTGACGACAAATTAATTCCAGTTTTAGAAACAACTTTTACAGTTCTTCTGAATCTAGCTGGCCATTTGACTCTGGTTTTTAGCAAAATCTTTTGGACAAGCAATTTGATTATTTGTAATGCAGTATCAGTGGCGTACCTAGGATTTTCCACAGGGGGCGCAAATTTGTCCGCAAACAAATTTGAGAAGCAAAAAAAAAAAGGTCTTCAACCACAAATAAAGGATTTCGTACCAGAAAAAAAATTGACAAGCAAAAAAAAAAAAAAAGGTCTTCAAGTTCATAGGAGGGGGCTACTTGTGGCTTGTCAGGGATCAGTTGTGACTCGTCAGGGGGGGGGGGGGGGGCAGGGATATGTCCCTTGCATGGGTTGTGACTCGTCAGGGGGGCAGTCTGCCCCCCCCCCATAGGTACGCTAGTGTGCAGTATGGATTCTAGCAAAAGCAAAGCAAAAGCAATTGCAATCTAATGTATTCGGCCTAACATGATAATATTGAGCAGTGCAATAAATTAACATTCACTGACCTGGATATCTAGACTCTCATCCCTATTTCATCAAATTAATTTGAATTTTTGACATTCTCTTCATCCAAAAAATCATTAATATTGGACTGCTTTGACAGCTTAATCTAAAAATGTACAATTGCCTATAACAAGTAACTTATATCATGACTTAACCAAAAAATAATAATAATAATTTGTCAACACTGGTATTACTCTCATGCCTTCGAGTGTTGGCCTTGCTAATCCAATTTCCTGTTGAAAGACGGTGTGATGTAATGTACGTTAAGACCGTGTTAAACCTCAATAACAAAATTTATTATGATTGATAATACATATGAAGGGGTGTTTCAAATAAAATCCCACTAATTGGCTGTTTATACCATATTAATTTCAATTGGGAGACTATATTAGTGGCCGCTGAAGACAGGTTTTCAAAAAAGACAAGTGAATCCTGACACAGGTTTGAGTGTATGCTATTTTGGAAAGGATACGATCAACGATGAGAAGCCCAAAGTTTGCGATGAGAAGGATGGAGAGGATGAAGCCAGGTTGTGACCACCCTCGCATGCCTTCCTCTCGGCGGTAGATGGATGGCTTGGGTAGAGTTAGGCAAAATCTGCACAGACATTGGATGAGAGTGATAGAGTTAGGCAGATTTACATTAGAAGTTGGTTTGGACAAGGAGTGAAGCTCTCTGTTCATAGAGAAAGAATAATAGTGGATGCTGGGGAAAACAATGTAATGTTGAAACAAGCACCACCATATGCATATTCTCTCTTTAATTCCTTAGACTGAAATAGACTGTGAACAGGAACCAATCCAAAGAGGGATTGAAATTTATGATCCAATTTGGATTGGTCACTGACCACAATCTATTAGATTTACTTTCAATATATAAGGAATTTAGAGAGTAATCAATGCTTCATGCATTCTTCCTACATTCTGATTTCATTTTCTATTTTTTTTTTGCATTTTAAAGCCACATCTGTTTTCAGTACTACACTTTCTCAATTTGCACAATTTTTAAGGGATCATTTTTTTTCCTTTTTTTTTCTCAAGCTGACTAGTTTTTTAGAATAACTCTTGGACAGATACATGTGAGCATTGTATGATTTACATGTAACTGTAGAATAATGAAGAGTACATTGTATTTGACAAAAAATATATATAAAAAAGAGATTTATCTAAAAATTGCATTTGGTTCTGAACCATTTAATGGACATCAGCTTTAATAATGAAATATATGATTTTATCTTTTTTATGATTTTACCTGATTCATTATCATTATTTTTTTAAAATCTACACTCAGAAATAATACACCTTTTACAATTAATAATTAATTCTGTAATTATGTGATTTTTCACAAATTTCTGCAAAATTAAAAAACTCTGAACATCAATGCATGTATGTTGTTTTACCTTTATACAATTTAGCTTTCAGAGAACTATTCTGGAATTAAAACCAGAATAAACCATGAAGCAATATGATTCACAATATAATAAACAAGTGCCTACACATGAAGATGAAAAATAGATGAATAGATGGAGATACAGGGAGAAAGAAAAAGAAAGAAGACGGTTTGCTGTGACAACACCACTAAATACATTTGTTCATAATAAACGAGGATCTTCATGAATTTTTCAGTTTCATTTGATTTTATGAATCGTTTATATCAAAAAGGAACAAAGCAGGAAAAAACCTTGTCCGTCCTTCCTTTGGCAGCACGAATGTTGAAGATGTCTTGCTGAGATGAAATTTCAGACCCGTCTGAATTCTTAGCTAGCATTACATAGAAATGCAAGCAATTGAATGTATATTATCAACTCTTGGGTTCGACTGCAGTGCACATTCAGTGGAGGACTTACTTTTTCAGGAGTTTACAATTTGCATATCAACATATCCAGAAGGGAATTAACAAGTGGAATGGTCATAAAGAGACGGGATAATTACAAAGGCTTGTATCATAAAGTCCTGTTTCAAGGGGTACTCCAGGCTGAAAATAATATATTCATGATTTGAACATATAGAATAATAGATTCAAGATTCAAGATTCAAGATTTATTTAGAACATATGATCGCAGCTTGTTAAGCTGAATTGACAAATGTTTTACAAAACAGCATAAAAATAAAAATAATATCAGACAATAAACCACAGAAAATTTCATCAAAGTCAGTCAAGGAATAACAAAGCTCTGACATTTTACTTTGAGGAAACAGTTCTATCAGCATAGAAGTTCTATGCATGTCTTCAAAAATATGTGCATGTACATGTAATGATCAAGCTGATGATGTATATCTTTTGTAATTTATTATTATATAAAATTATATTCATGCAAATATTGTCCACCAGGAATGAAAAAGAAAACTGATTTAAATGCATATAAGATATTCATTACTGCAACACATTTTGTTACAAAGGAGACATATCATACACACATAACATGAGAAATAGGAAAGTGGGAACATGACCTCATCAGCCCTCGTAATGAATATTCATAATGGCATAATACTTATACATACTGTTTTCACAAAATATTGCTGAATTCAATAACTAATATTATAGCTTCCTCCAACTTTGTTTGGCAAGGACGCATGGATAATAAAACCATCGGGTCAATATCTTATTGAATCAGGCGAGTTCATAAACCCTCTCCAATAAAAGAAAAACATAAAGAAAGTAATAATAAAATTGCCAGAAAACATTCTGACAAACACAGATGTACAGAGTATCTTGTAAACAACCATACAGATATGAATGAAGTTGGCTTTATATTTCCGCTGGGAACAATGAAGGGCCCTCCTTGAATCCTTGGCTTGCATATCACAGTGTTGTTTTTCACGCAAATATTGAATTTTATTTCCATAATCTTGCGGTAGCTTCCTCCTCGAGCCCCATCAGGTTTTGCAACGCCGTTTTCGGTAACGTCTCATTCTTGGCAAAAAATCAATTTGTACGAATCACATGACAGGATCGGTGACACTGACTGCTCCTTCGCACAAGCTGGCTGATACTATTCATACCATTTTTCAATCTCATATTAAAGGTAAAAGAAAGTAGTTGCAGCAAACAATTATTTCGTGACAAAGTCTTTTAAATCAAGGTTAATGGTCACAATATCATCACTGATCTACATCTGGTTTAAATGCAAACTTATCTTTGTAGAATCATGAAATCTAGCTCAAAAACCATAACTCTGATGATTATTCACACAGAAAAGCATATGTGGGACAGTGTATTAATATTGCCTTGAAAAATGCTTGACGTTTTATGAAATTCTGTGCTTATTTTGGTAATTTCTCAGCATTCAGCAAGTACGCATTTTCTTCCGGAGCCATTCAGTGCATATTTTTTGTTTATACATGTATACAAACACCTGCATGGAAATTTTGCTGGATTCTGTTCGAACTCATTTTGAGATCGTTACCACAACTGGTATTTATCTTTAAAGGAGAGTGAAACTCTTGGATCAAGTCAGCTCATATGAAAACAGAAAATCAAGGAAAAAGATCAATGAAAGTTCAAGAACAAGTGGACAAACAATAAGAAAGTTACGAACATTGGAATGTCAAAATCACTAATGCTATGAAGATCCTCAAATTGGCAATGCGATCGAGATTTGTGAGCGCACAAAAATACAACTCTTCCCTTAGTACAATGAAAATATACACCAAAAGTCCAAAACATGTATTTTGCTAATTTTTATGACTCGCTGCAATATTTTTGTCCATTATGAATTTTACCAGTTTCCTTCTCTTATGTAAAAGAAGTAATGTAAGTTTCAGATTAGAGGCCTGGGGAGAGTCAATGCAATGGCCTACGTGTATTTCATAACATTTTGGGCAAATTGAACTGAAAAGTTTAAGTTGCATTATGGTTATTATAAAAAAAAAATTGATTTCATGCCAAATTTGTCAATTTGATATGATGTGTTTTTACAAGTAGACTAATCAATTTGTGTCCCAACATAGACCCGACACATATTTTTAAAATTCCTTATCAATTTTTTCCAACATATTTACAAGTAAAGTTTTAGGTGTCTTTCACAGAAAGCCGTGCTTATTACTACATTCTAAATTTCAAGGATTTGACATTAATCCAGATCGGCTGTGAATAGTGACCAGCCGAAAATTGGATTTATTTTCAATCTTAAGGATTAACTTGTAGATCTAAAATCTTTTAAAAAGGGTTTAAATCTAAATCTAATATGTGACTGGTCAATATTCACAGCTGATCTGAAATTATTTTAATTCGTTGGAACTTAGAGTGTAGAGTACTGCAGACTCTTCATTCAGAAACACTGCTCTAAAACTTTCAGCCATTCAGAATTCTCCCCAAGTCCTTCTTTTCACAAGATTCCAAGAATGTTGTTTTAATGCATGTCTACATTGATCAATAAAACATTTTAATGGATGTATTTCACGCAAATTACACTCTCTGAAATGAGACCACTCTCATATTGCAAACTTCAATTATTCAACGCAATGGGATCCATGCATCTATTCTACTGTAGTTTCATATCAAATCAGGTGAAATGGATAGATTTCCTCTTTCACAAACTATCTATGAATAAACCCCTTACCAAATATATATCCCTTGTTTTGGAGATACATTTCATGTGTTACTGATAAAAAGTCTTCATTTTTAGTTGGTAATGGTAATTCTTGTGGTGAAAGTCAAATGGATAAAGGAATCGCATACAGCCATATACATGTACCCTTGAAAAGCTACAATAAAAGCAACCATTTCTTCCTTGCATAACATACATATATGGGTCTTTCCATGAAGTTGGGGCACAAATTGTGACATTTCAGCATACATGTAGATGTACATTTATTCTTTGTAGGCTTTACATATTTATATAAGATGAAACATTTTACTGGGACTTTGGGGCCATTTAGCTTAATTTTTCATTAAGTTATTTAGTAAAACCTTGTATAACGCTGTGGACACGGAGTGCGTGTAGCATCGGGATATTTTATTTGGTTCTAAAAGTCAAATTACGGCAATTAGGTTGATATACACTTGATATAAATGCACATTTACTTGTCAAGTCAGGAAGCTAAACACCTCAGATTTGCTATGCATATTTTCAAAAGAAAAAGAACATTTAAAAAATTGTCACAGTGTCCATGTACTTGTAGAATTAGGAAATGTCACATTTGATGGACACAGAGTAGCATACTAGTGACAATTTTTTTTTAATTTTCCTTTGAAATTAGAACTACATGTATATGCAAAGGAAATCTGAGATATTTAGCTACCTGACTAATAAGTAAAGGTCATCCTAATTGCCATAATTTGACTTAAGTTTTAGGACCAAATGTAAATATCCCCATGCTACATAGACACCTTGTAAATGTACATGTACAGTAGCTGTTTTGCTAGATAACTTAATGAAAAATTAAGATAAATGCTCCCTAAGTCCCAGTAAATGTATGGTCTAATACTAATACAAAGCCTACAAACAATAAACGTATAGTATAATTAGTACTGAGTTATGCTGAAATGTCACAATTTGTGCCCCAACTTCATGGAAAGACCCACATATGTATCAACTTTGAGTGAACTGTACTTCAAAATGTTTTCATGAACTTTTTTTTCTCAAGAATGCACCATCCTTAAATGCAGAACAGTTCCACCACTCTTCAAAACATTCGATCATGCCAGCAATACATTGTCAAGGGACAAAAGAATTTATGAAAACAAAATGGCCCGAATTCACAAAGGTGGTTTTGAAAACCATCGGTTGAACCCATAGTTTATGCAGATTTCTTGTATAAATTACGCTTATTTAACGCGTATATTAAAAAATGTCCAATGCTGATGCGCGCTTTTGTCAGTGTGCTAAATTGACGCCTGTTGCCATGGTTAAGTACGCTATTTTATTCATTTTATTCACTGTTTGAACAGTAGACTCATGAACAAAATAGCGTGGACAACCACCTCAACAGGTGTCATTTTGGTGCACTGTGACAAAAGTGCGCATCAGCATTGGACATTTTTAATATAATTATTAGTGTAATTTATACAGGAAATCTGCATAAACGATGGGTTCAACCGATGGTTTTTAAAGACCACCTTTGTGAATTTGGGCCAATAATTTTACTTCTAGCTCACTAGGCCATGACAATTTTCATAAAACTTAAAATGTATTTCAAATCATTTTATCAAAAGGTATGCATCATCAAACTTACGTATCTAGGCAAATTGGTGATACGACATTTGCTCCTGCGACATTTTCTCCATTTGTAGTATCTCAAAGGGCATAGGGTTAAAGTTATGGTTGTAATAGAATAACATGTAAAGATAAGAATGAGGGTTTATTTAGTTTGGAGCTTAGATTTTATGTTTGGCTCAACGTGCATATTTTCCATCGGAGCAATTGTCGCAGGAGCTGTTGCATTTTTCTATTATCTTGCGAATATCCCATGGAACTTACTACAGGTACATAAAATAAAGCGATTAAATTACTAAAGCAACGCTCCATGTTGTCGTTTACACTAGCTACATTTCCAGAATTGCGACCAAAAATCAAATAAAGCGATTAAATTACTAAAGCAACGCTCCATGTTGTCGTTTACACTAGCTACATTTCCAGAATTGCGACCAAAAATCAATACCATATTGTTGCTGAAAGGAAACTTGCTGAAGGCCGTCGTTAGGCCACGAATGTTGCAAATGGGATGCAATGAAGCTGAAACCATCATACTTCATTGCACACAAATTGCATCTACATGGGGCATATTTGCATTCTTGGTTGGTTTTATTAGTTTTCATGAAGTCTTTGACCTTGTTAAGGATTTTTAGAAAAAGATTTTAGCCAAATACATGTAGCTCAAGCTGGTTTTCAAGTTCTTTTTAAAAACTGTTGTTTGAAAGTAAGCATGGATTCAGACTTGGTAGAATCTTCTAATAAGCAAAAAACTAGACATAAATATAATAGCATGAATATAATCCTGAGGACCTACATGTAAACACATAATATGTAATATATATCATGAATCTTGAATGTTAAAAAGTCCCCAGTCAGTATATCTTTCTTTCTCTGACAATAATTCCCTCCAAGTTCCGTTTTTTAAATAAAAGTCTGTCTTCCTCCTCTCAAATTTGTTCTTCAGCCTTTTATGCGTATTCAGACCGCCTTGTAGTTTAAGAATAACCTGTATTCTCTGTCACTCTGATCAGGAAATTTATCCTCAATATGAGTGATCAACCCCAGTCAGAATATACCAGATATTTTTTGCCAATGTGAAAGCAAAATACCCACTAATTGGTAGGTACTTGCCGAAACTACAAGAACTTTCTCAAAGGGATTTTTTTTCCAAGGTTGTGGCCAAGGTATTTTGGTAGTGTGAAAGCAAAGTATGAGATCTTTCTCAAGTCTCAACCCAGCGGGTAGTTTATACATTTACATGTAGGTAGGGCACTGTGGGCTTATCACACCATACTGCGCATGCTTGTAACTTCAAGAAATTATGGTGGGTCCCGAAAGGGTCTGCTTCTGGTCGGTGTGAAAACGTACATATATTTACCTACATGTAATTGGGTGTAGTTGTATTTCTAGGCTTGAACAAGTTCTTGTAATTTTGGGTATTCTGGTAATGGAGCGGACTGAATATGCCTTTTCGAGCTTCATATGTAGCTTGAACTGACCACTCTCATACATCCTCCCCAATAAATGCATAATGAAGGCTAGAATTACTTCAAAAGTGATTGGGTCAATACGTAAAGTACTGACCACAGCCCTGCTTACAAGAATGCTGACCAAGCAACCGATGAGGTTGCCATGTTGACTAGCCCTGAATACGTGAATTGGTGAGCAATTTGGAGTAAAGAAGAGAGAGAGAGACAGAGAGGGATTTCAAGGGACTGTCCCGTACTTCAGCAATTTGTCCTGCGTCCGTACTAACCCTTCCTGAGATGCCGTTTTGTCCCATATTTTTACGATTTCAAATACATTCATGAGAGAATATTCACACATCACTTTTTTTCCTTATTTATATGCACAGTACAGCAAAATGGGAAAATGTTATTTTAAAAAAAGAGTATGTAGAAATCTATCACAAGATTTTTGCTCACTTGCTTGAACAAAGTAAAAAAAAAACAATTATGCAATTGATCTTATCCCGAAGTGTCCCGCTTTTCAACTGTCCAAATCTGGTCACCCTGAGAGGATGAGGTAGAGGGAAAAATAGAAAAAGCAACATATATGCTGTGCAGTATACATGTACATGAATGTTGGCTATAAAATCACTGACGAAAAAGTAAAAGCAGGAAAACCCAACAGTGGTAAAGAGAGGTAGGATTAATTACAAATCTTATCATTATAATGGATGGTTACACTCCAGAGAAACATGATATCATGTAAACATCTTTTCCAAGAGTTTTCATTGATATCCGTTTACACAAAAAGAAATGTCCGCAAAAGTAACACAATACCAAATTTCTAACCACATAATCACCATTTTCCTCTTCCGGACAAGTAACAATCTAGATCGCATTGCTAATGGGTGTATATGTAGAACTCTCTCTATTTTCTTTTTAGAGAAGAGAGAGAGAGAAGAAGAGAGAGAAAGGGGGGAGGAGAATCTTGTTTAGGGAGATGATACACGTAAAAGTACCAATATTCTGGGACATACATGTATACATGTACATGTATGTTCTTGACAGGAAATGGTACTGTATAATGTATGTTTTGATAAAAAAGTACAAATCAGATATCTATTACAAAAGAGAGATACATGTAGTTATTAAAGTACTGTTGACAATTTCTTCCCTTTTTAAAGGAAATGTTGACATAGAAACCGCAGGAAACAAATGATAATGAAAGTTAAGAAAGAGAAAAGAAAGAATAAGAGATGGGTGGAGACTGAGAGGGATACAGAAAGAGGTTGTTAAATGCTCTCACGGGAGCTACACTTTTAACGCTCCTCGGGGAGGACGAGGGAGCCTTTCTTTCTCGGTTGAGAGCAACAGACGCAGCGATAAAATGTCAAGACGCTCGTTGCCTCCACTATTTAACTCTATTTCTAACAGCATCTGGGGATAAGGGAGTAATAGCTGTCTAATAAACCCACAACACTACATATTAAACTGAAAATAGCTTTATAATACTCCTCCTTGTCCCGCTAGGATCTTTCATCCAATCCATCCAATAATAAAAATAAATATTTTGCGAGTAGGAAAAAAAGAAGTTGTAAAAACACAAGTTGTGATATATTCCTTTAGAACAGAAAATAACTGCAAGATCATGGGTACTTTTTCAAAATCCGTTCAACAAGGTTGTAGTCTGAAAACAAAAGACTTTTGGTTTGATACAACACAAGAAGAATGTAGAACATTCGCTATAGGATTGTGAGTCTTGTAGCAAGCTGAAAACTGTATGAGAACTTTTAATGCATTCTGATTTAGGCAGATCTGTGTAGAGAAACGTTTTGAGACCTTTTTTGTGATTGGGAAGGTGTAAAAGCCCCTGTCAAGATGACAATAAAAAGTTGTTTTATTACCTATCCAATCACAAAATGCAAATTACCACCAGAACTTTAATATTACATCCCCAAAATCAAATCATTTCTTGCATTCACACCAACCTAAACTAAAACTAGACAATTAAGTTCTTTTACTTTTATTTTTAGCTAGCAGGAAGCCTGTGACATTCCTAGAGGCATTCTTCTAGCCTGTCGTCAAAAGTTCTTGTAAGCTGCTCTCAAGCAGCAGAGATCCCTGCAACCTTGATAAACCCTTGCAAAAGTTCTTGTTATCTGTCGCAGTATGTAAATGTATACTCATTTTCTAGGAAAATTACCTTTGAATTTAAGGACATTAAGAGTAACACTGCAGTCACTCCGAAATATGAGACATCCTTTTTTTGCGATAGCGGTGGGGTGTGAAAGAAATGTTTTGACGGTAACTGCTGGTGTAGAGCTATAAAAGATTTTTGTCCTTCACTCCTATTTGGTTTCAAGTGCTACACGTAGATTTGAATAGATTTATAAGCAGAGAGCTTGGAAATGTTAGTTCATATCAACTTTCAAATGCCAGGGGTATAGGACGAGTCTCTGAAAATGCACCAATTCCTGAAAATGCATGAATTTCAAACAAAAGGACAGCATTTACATGATGGGAGATTCTTTAAAGTCAATAAATTTTACTGATGAACTTTAGGGAAAGGTATACAATCCTTCTACATATATATTAGTTCAACATTTACACAGTGAAGAGAAACAGAGCTATATTATACACATTACTCAGGAAAGGAAACAGACCTTCTACATATCCAATATAGTTATTAAGCAAAAAAAACAACAATTGGTACAGAAGTGAATGGGTCAAATAGAAGCTATCACCAGAGAAATTGCATGTTTTGGAAGGAAAACTTTCATCCCTGACTTCCTTTTTTCCACTATCTTAATGCCCAATATTAGCTACGATTTCAATACAATGAACTCATTCTAAATTCTTGTTCACTGCTAAAAAAATGCAGCATTAAAGAACCATACATGTACAGTATTGATCTGTCAATTATCCTGACTCTGTGTTACTATTGTCAAGGCTTCCCCTTCATGTTTCATGCAAATAAATCTGAATTGCAAACAAGATTTTGCTAAAAAAAATATGTCTCAATATGAAATATGGTATTTCAAGTTCATCATGGATGGACAATCTGCATACTACATAATGAACCGATCAGACCAGTACATGTTCATATCTAAAGATGATGAACCAGGGGGGGAAATACACGGCAGCTCGGGGCGAAAGGCGAATTAGTGCTGCAAGTCAGGCGGCATGTTCGGGTTCGGTTCGGCAGGGTTCGGCAATTTTTTTCCGAACTTTGGTTTGGTTCGGGGTTCGGCTATTAATGCCAAAAATAAATTATTAACATAAAATAAGGAAATGCCAACCCTCGAAACAGATAATACATTTATTATAAATTTTGTTTCTGAAAAGAATAGTTATAAAAAATTGTTGCATAACTTTCTTTTATTTATTATAATCTTTAAACAAAAATAAGAGTCACTTCTACTTTCATTTTTTAAAATGAAATAAAAAAAAACAAAGAAAAAATATTGATAATGAGAGAATCAGGACAGAAATGGAATTACAAAGATCATATTTTTTTTTTCATGATTATTTCATGTAGCTATGATCATGATCGATTACAATGTTATTGCAAACGCTGCACGCAGCTTCTCCGATTGGAAATTGTCGATCGAGAATGTCGAAACAGTAGATAAACAACCTCCATTCAACTGTTATTATACTGGTAAAATTCACATTCCAAAGAATATGAAATGTTTTAGAAAGTCCCTATTTTCTGAAAAGTGGTTAATTCTGGTCAATCAATTACTTTAAAAAGATAAAATATCAGTCCATTCTTGGTCCAGAAAGATCGACGCTACGTGACTTCAAACATATTTCCAACACGAAAATGAGTACATGGGACTGTACTGTGTATTTTAGTGTTGTGAAATCACTCGGCGTTGATCTTCAGAACTAAGATGGAACTGATAATTAATCATTTCATTTTCAGTAATTGACCAGATTAAACCACTTTTTAGAAAATATTTACAATGGAAAAACGTTTCGAATTCGGAATACAAATTTTACATAATAGCAACTGAGAGCAGGTTGTTTGGACTTCCTGTTTCAACTTTCATTACCAACCATTTCGGAACGCGATCAGGGAACATGCGTTGATTTGGTTTGAATTTTTATCATTTCTGTTTTTTCTACCCTCATTCCTTCATCTCTTATTTATTTATCTTTTATCTTAATATGAAAATTTCAGAAGGTGAAATATGTATACTTTACCATTACTTTGTCTGTCACAAGGAATTAATTTATGTATTGTCTTTCTTTTTTAAATACAAAACAATTACATGTTAGTCCGATCACAATCGCGATCGATTACAGCAATACGTATAAATTCAACTACACTTTTAAACTGTGTTTAGCTTAAAATGTTCCCACATTTTATGAAGAAAAAAATAAATTCATGTTTATAAAAATATTGAAACTGATAAAAATTCAATCAAAGACGAGACCGAAGCTGTCATACTTTTTTCATTTATGAGGAATGAATTTATGTCTGGTCCTTTTCTTTATTAAATACAAAATAATTAGGTCCGATTACGATCACGATCGATTACGACAATATGTAATTAATCACGCTTTTATACCGAGTTTAGCTTCAAATGTCCCCTCATTTTATCAAGAAAAAATATATTCATGTTAATAAAATATTCTTAAGTTGATAACAGTTCAATCAAAGACAAGATGGGAGCTTTCATAGTGGATTTTAAAAATATTTTGGGTGGAATTCTTATTGTGCACAATCACTAACCAATGATTTTTTAATTTATTTTCCAATTAAATCTATGTAGTCCCCGCTGTTATGCATTTTACTTAGCAATATTAATGTGCCTTTTTTTTTTTTACCGAACCACCAAACCAGGCCTTTGCGTTCGGTTCGGTCCGGTAGTGCCAAGTTCGGCGAACTTCCGTTCGGTTCGGCAGTTCGGCTACAGCACTAGGGCGAATCCCCCCCAGAAATATTGCACTATGATGAAATAGGGGGAAAATACATGGGGGATTAGGGCATCCCCCATATATATATTCTATTGCACTATATTCATATCTAAAGATGATGAACCAGGGAAAACAAGGGGAGTACCTCTGGTAGTCTTGCCTCCATTATGCGATTCAATATAGCAGCAGTGCTGACTTTGAAAACGACTAGATAGAATAAGCATTCACAAAAAATGCCATTAATATAATAATATAATACTACATTGTACATATTTTGATCTTGATCAGGTGACCCAAGACTTGTGCAAGATGAGCAATGATACTGGATTACCCCTACATGTATGTCCACATTTCATTACAATATTCATATCTGATGATAAGCAAGGGGTAAACACACATGGGGGCTCAGGCCCCCCCCCCCCCTCATATATGTATTCTATTGCACTATATTCATATCTAAAGATGACGAATGAGGGAAAATATTACATGAGGGTTCAGGGGACCCCCTCCATACATATTGCATGATGAACCAGGGAGAAAAATTACATGGGGTTTAGGGAACCTTACAGTACCCCCCCCTCATACATGTACACGTGTACTCTAAATATTGCACTATATTCATATCTGAATATGATAAACCAGGGTGAAAATACACAGGGGCTTAGGGTGACCCCCCCATACATGTATTCTCTTGCACTGCATTCATATACATGTATAAAGATGATGAGCGAGGGAAGAAAAACACATGGGGACTCAGGCCACTCCCCCCTCCATGCTTTCTATTGCAATGTATTCATATCTAAGGATGATGAACCAGGGAAAAAATACATGGGGATTGATGTGACTCCCTACCCCATACAGGTATTCTATTGCACTATACAGTACATGTACATGTATATATGATGATGATGAACAAGGGGGAAAAACACAGGGACTCAGGGCAACCCCTCCTCCCCCATACATGAACATGTATTCTATTGCACTAGAACCAGGGAAAGGTTACACGACCCCCCCCCCCCTATATATATGTATTATATTGCACTATATTCAAATCTTAAAGGGATGGTCCAGGCTGAAAACATTAAATAGCGTAAAATACTAAAATTCACAGAAGACAATGCTGAAAATTATATCAAAATCGGATGAAAAATAACGAAGTTATTGAATTTTAAAGTTTATCAATATTTTGTGAAAACAGTCATATGCACATCCTCATGAATATTTATTAGGTGGGCTGATGATGACATATCCCCACTTTCCTTTTTCTTTATAATTACATGAAATCATAATTCTTTCATACATGTGTAAATGATGTGTCTCCATTAGGATGAAATAAGTTGTGGCAATAAATAACTAATGTGCAACTTAATCAGTTGTCAATCCAATTGTTTTAGTTCTTGGTAGAAAAATTTTGAATAAACTTTAATAATTTCATATAATAAAAGACAAAAGAACAAGTGAGGATATGACATCATCAGCCCACCTAATGAATATTCATGAAGACATGCCTAGAACTGTTTCACTGGAATAATGCAAATCTTTAAAATTCAATAACTTCATTATTTGTTATCCGATTTTGATGAAATTTTCAGCGTTTTGCTCTGTGAATTTTACTCTATTTATTTAGATATAAATATTTTTTAGCCCGGACCATCCCTTTAAGGTGATGAACAAGGGGGAAAAATACACGGGGCTGAGGATGACCCCCCCATCCCCGAAACATGTATTTTATTGTACTATAAAAAAAGATGAACCAGGGAAAAGATTACAACCAATTGATAATTTTGTTTACACTGCAAAAACTCCGGTGTTGATTTAACACCAGCCCGGAATCTATATATGTCCACACCAGAAAAATATTGAAACACCACCAGTTTGGAATCAAACCGATGCTGTTTTAATACTATTACTAATTGGTGTTGAATAAACACCTTCTGGTGTTAGACCAAAACGAAACTGGTGTTGTTTAACCCTTTTCTGGTGTGGACATACATGTATATAGATTCCGGGCTGGTGTTAAAACACCACCAGAGTTTTTGCAGTGTAGGTTTACTGGGTCTTCCCCATTTTCAAAACATTAGTGACTAATCAGAGGGCTGATATTACGATGGATTACCTTGAATATTAGGTGAAAATAATTGCGCAACAAAATATATGATCAATCAACAAGCTAGTTTGTGATGGGCACTGGGACACGATGACACACTTAAATTTGCAGCTTTTGAAGGGCCTTTTTTTAAACTGGGGTATTTTGGGAGATCATATGGCGGGGGGGCCTCCCAGGCTCCCCCTTGAGATCTCGGCCGTCGATCGCGCGAATGCGCAAAAAATTGGCAAGCAGGTTACCTGGGACATAATCTACAAAATTCTGTATTAATTTATTTCATGCAAATAATTATTAATTGATTATGCTAATTTATGCATAATTAGTATGCAAAATCATACTTTTTCCTCTGATTCCCCAAATAAGGCTCCAAATGTTCTAATTTTGGGTGAAGAAACTCTTTGTGGTGTTCTTAGCAAATGAACGAGAAAAATTGTGACATCTGATCAATTTCTTATATATTACTAGTATATTGTTTTTTGCAATTTCTTATGTATTTTTATGTATGTTTTTAAAATCTTTTGTTTTTCATTGTTTATTCAATGAACTTTGTTGGGGACTCTTTTGAGATCATGAAAAAAATAAATCCATATTAGACAAGCAAAACTAAAAATAATCATACATTTTAATGATTTTTTGTTGAAAACACAATTAGCATTGACTTTGTACACAAAATCACGTTTTTGAGGAATTTTTGGTCTGACATGCACTTAAAAAATGTTGCGTAATTTCAGAAACGCATACCCAGGCGTTGCAAATTTGGTCTCAAAAGATGCGCAAGACTTGAGAGTAAAGAGTCGCACGGCCGCGACCTAGATTGGGTTAAAGGCCACCGTTCACCTAACAACTGGTACACAATCCGATTTTGTTTCAAATCCCATTTTGCTTATTTTATGAAAATGTAAATGAAATGATTCTTTTTGAGGGTCAAATTACAGGTAACTGAAAGAATACAAATATAAAATGTTTGGATGATTGCAAGCCTCTATTTTGAAGTAAACGCCAAATAAGTTTCAAATTGCAATGATGTCATTACGACTCGTGTAGATATCATATTCAATTTTATTCTAATAAGGATGGTAGCATAGCCCCAGATTTGTACTGGTTTGATGATTTAGAACATCATGCAGTAAGATATTTCATCTCTCAGTATTAGCATCAAATTTATACTCCGTTTTATTCCATGATCGGGTCGCAGACCAATCATAAGGTGCATGGTGGCCCTTTTCTCTTTCTTTATCCATTTAACAGAATGAACAAAGGCAGAGAATGGCCGCAAATTATATTTCACCTTTCCATAGGTTGGATTCCAACAAGAGAAATCAGACTATCCTTCCAGAAAAGAAAACAAAATATCCATAAACATGAAACAAATTACAATCACTCTTGCAAATCTATAGAGAATGAGAGCTAAGCACGACATACTTTCATTGAATTCTAATTAAATAGAAGAAACAGAAATGCGAAGACACAATTAGACCTCTTCTGTCAAGTACTCCTCCCGGAATGGATCCCTGCTGAGTAGGAAGGACTTAATATGGAAACCCTATTCCCACCAGTGAATCAATCGGGAGGGAATTCATGTTCTAGTGACAGAATCAGATCAAGGGGAACCTTTCACAAAACATCTTGTCAGTGAATTGTTCTGAGCCAATCAGATGCATGGAACTCAGAAACTACATTGTGAACCAATAGGGATGGAATTCATGTTCTAGTGACAGAATCAGATCATAGGACACTTTCACAAAACATTCCTTGTCATTGAATCGCTCTGAGCCAATCAGACACAAGGAATTCAGGAACTTTCAACAGTTTGTCATTGAAAATTAATGACATGTATTTTTTATGATACCTCAGACTCAATGAGAAACTATCAACGGAAAACTGCAATGGGTAAGGGTGTTCGAAAAGGCAAAGTGTGTAAAAGAAAGTATTCAGATACATTCATACATAAGGCACACAAACTCTATTGATAATGAAATCACATTACTATTGTGGATCCACATTGTCATAATCATCATAGAAATCTAGTGCTTGTTTCATAACAAAATTTACAAACATGGTAATTTTGCTACAATTGAAATCTCGACTGATTGGCTAGTAAGCTATGTCACCACAGCAGTTCACATTATAATGCAATGTTACCATAGTTGTATATGTACTTCTCTATGAATTCTGGCTCCTGGTCTGTTGACTTTCTTTTGCTCTCAAAATCAAACAGACAATTTATGGATGAACACTTATGGAAATCTGACTTACTCTTTGACTGCATACGCCAAGACAAGGTCGGTTATGATGACAGAGAGACGCTGGAAGAGAATGGTGGCTGCTGACGCGTAGCCGAGGTTATCGACCTTGAGCATTTCAGGGTCGAAGAACACGGCGACCTGGGACAGGAAGTACTCGAACCATGCAAAGAACGGTGGGTAATCCAGGGTCCATTCTGAAGTGTCCTACAAGAAGAAGCATTGTGAGAAGTTTGAATAGGCTTCTCGTGTACTATAATCATAGGGCTACATGAAATCATGATACTGTATGCCGAAAGCATTGCTAGACTTTTCAAACATATACATGTAGCACATAATACATCAGGGCAACTTTGAAAAGTGTTTTACAGATTATAGAGATACATGTATATATTTTACACCAGTCATCAATTGTAAAAATGTACAATGAAATGTAACTTCTCCAATTCTAGGGCAAATCATGTGCTAAATCACTGCTATGTCTGGCAAACCATGAGTAACTTCAGGCTTGTATATTTACAAGCTTCTTGAACAGTTTACAGGAATTTGAATTCAATTTTGAACCTATAGATGAACATGTTCTGATCAACATTGAAATACATGTATGGTGGCCATTATGGCCATGATATTAAAACAAAAATTGACAAATAGCATAGATCAGCAAAAGATCTACTGGTTTTAAACCACAATATGCCGGTGACTGATGTAGAAATCAAATAACTGAAAAAGGAATGCTGATTCATAGCTGTTCACGTACTTCTACTCATATAAAACCCTTTGTATGAGTAGTATTACTATTTTCTTAATGAAATATTTAAAAGAGTTTTTCTTTTTATATGAACTTACCTCAAAATACCATTTGGAAACAGGAAGACTGTGTGTGATGGCTAGCCAGTTACGATGCACTTCAAAATCAGTAGATCGACTGAGTGGAAACGGGACAAAAATTTGTTTTTGAATGAGTATAGAAAGAATCACATATTATTTTCCTCGAAAATTGTAACCCCTCTCCCCCAAAATACAATAATTTAAAATAAACACAAAAATCCACTCACATTATGACAGAGTGAGAAATTCCCAATATTTCTACTTTTTTTACAAAGTATTTTTTTTCATGTGGTGCCACACTATATGTAAATATAAAAAGTGGTGATATGCATGTGTATCAAACCACTGGCCTAAATGTATATTTCATGAAAATTGATTTATATTTGTTTTTGCAGCTGTACCCTGATCAGGAAAGATCAGTTATTGATGATAAAAAATAAGACTTATTGTACGATAAACAGGAAATATAACATGAAAAAAAAATCAATTTTTTAATCACAAAAGGGGGAAATATCAACATTAATCTAATAAAAAGATTGCATTTCTGAAAAAGGATACCATACTGCAAAAAATACCCTATGGTAAAAAAACACTTTTATCCTACTGGTGAAAAGAAATTGTCACACACTAATTACATGTACATGTCATCATGTTACATCAAAATAGAGGCTTATTCACTGATAACCAGGAACAATGCCTACAATTTTCACAAGTAAAGGAAAATAATTCCACAAGAAAATATCAATGACAATATCCAAGTGGAAAGATTCCATTTATAAAAATGATACTACAAAGAAATTTGTCACGGTATTAAAAAAAAAAACACTTTAATCATATCGGTGGAAAAAAAATGGGACACCATCTATACTAATATGCTTGGACAATATACTCAATAAAATCCAATCCTTGGAGCTATAACGTATTATATTTCCCGCTGAAATTATTGGCTCATCTGTTATGCTATTTTCATGAACTTTCAGTCAGGCGCCCTTGCATTGGCCTCAAGGGATCGGGACGAGAATGCCCAGTCGTGGGATGTCGAATGCGGTGGAACCACCGATGTACTTGTAATGGCATTGTTGCTCGGCCGTCATAATCGCCTTCCCCGAAGCAGTGAATTATTGCAAAGGGTATAAGAGAAATTGATGACATCCGCAGGAGAGATGAGGTATTACAAAATAAGAGTGACCCAGAAAGTTACAAAACAAAGTTATGAAATGATTTTATGTATATTTGTCAGAAATCTTTTCCCCCACAATGAAAACAAGATAAAGCATCATCCAGGAATTCCCTAATATGATATATGTACATGTAGGTGTATTCATTATTGCATTAAGAATCAAATCTAAAACTAGATCAGGATTCTCAACTGCATAGTTCAGCCAAATATTAACATACATGTATGCCTCTGTCATTGACAGACCAAAGAGAATATATTACAGTACATTTCAGGCGAAAAATTAAATGTTTTATTTTCGGGGGATTACTTTTCACAACTCACTGCCTAAATCTGCAACGCTGGATGAGCTTTACAATAACATTGCAAATATATATTAAATTGGGATTTATCATGGCTCCTCTTTTATATTCCAGGAGCCCGTCTTACAAAGAGTTGCGATTGATCCAATCAATCGCAACTATGGAAAGCCAGCAATGTCAACATATAAAATGCATGTTTGCTAAAAAAAAATTCTAGATATGAATATATATCCAATAAATTCATTGATTTCTTGACAATTTGGTGTGCTCTCCATTGTTTACAAAGGACATTTTGCAAATTTCCTGTAAAAACAATTATGACACTGATGGATTTCCATAGTTACGATTGATTGGATCAATCGTAACTCTTTGTAAGACGGGGCCCTGGCCTCTTTGAGTATTTTGGTGGTGAAATTGCCCAAATCCCCCGCAATTTACATTATCGTGAGCATGAAAACTGGATAGACGGATGACCTGGAAATGAAAGTACTTAAAGCAAAGACCTGACACGTATGGAATACAGGCAAGAAATTGTATTTGATAATAATAATAGGAAAAACCCCCCAGATAGTTTGCAATATATCTCTATGGGCAGAGGCAGATAAACAATGCAAATTGAAGACTTTTTTACCACGATAAACAAACTTGTATCCATTACATCAAAGTTTTACCAATCAATACGAAATTTTATATCACATTTTCACAAAATATTTGTCTTATGAAGTTATGATATATGTATAATTTTTTAATCTTATGTGGCGATGAATTCAAACATGAAATAATAATAAATCTTAGATTTACCAAAACACAACATACATGAACAGACATCAATATACTGTATCTCACATGATCAAAACTTTGCCAGAGGCCAGCCAACCATCACATAGAAATTCCCCAGCCTCTTCATTCAAAAAAATCTCATCATCGACTGCCGTACCCTAACCTTACTAATTGGAACGGAAGACATGTTTTTCTTCCCCAGGGGCGACATGATAAAAAGTGAGGCAGCCAAAATAAATCTAGCCTATTTTGAGCCTCACCGAAAACAAGATTTGGTGTCAGCTGCTCTGCTCGATGCCCTCGCTTGTTTTTCTTGGGATTCACAAAATGATCTTTGCATCCACAGATGAAAGACAACTTTTCCGGGAGTTTTTAGGGGCGACTTTATTTCCGAGCCCGCAGGGGGAGGATTACCCTTTGTTCCAGGCCAAACAATGTTCGGTGTTGTGGAAATATATGTAACGAAGACTGGTAATAAAGTATCTTTCATGTACAGATCAATGAGCTCTGTACATAAAACAAATAGAAGGTACTGTTCTCCCATCTCTTTCCACTGGGTTTAATTTTATTGCAATGAAGAAAAATAGGTGCAGCTATGAATGGAAGTAATACCTCGGTCACATTTACTCTAAAGCGGCCATACGGCGAGTCGAAAACAGCCTTTTTAACATTTTTGTACCAGCTATACATAGGTGGCTTGAATATAAAATTATTTAAATGGCTGTTTTCGACTCGCCATACGGCCGCCGTAGAGCAAATGTGACCGAGGTATAAGTAATTATGGACAATCTCATTCAGAATAACAGTATGTTACACATAAAAGATTAAGGCCAGGGGCATTTACTTTGTCTATTACATGTACCTTGACAATAAAGGAACACTTTAAAAATATGTACTTGTACCTGTGTGGCTCTTTCTTACTTCTACCCCCCCGCCTCCCCTCCGCAAGCAGTTATGAACGAAAATCTCTATGTGAATTGAAAATTGAGGGGCATTTATTTCATTTTTAACCTGATATAAAGGATCACCGCAAAATGTATTACACCTGGAAGTAAATGTAGATCTAGTCTGATGTAGAAATGTCTGATTTTCAGAATAAGGAATGTATAAATTATTATTCTTGGGCAAGTCCAAGGTAATGTCCCATCAGATGTCAAAAATCATCTTGAATTAATGTAAACAACTGCCATAATAGATAATAGTGGAGCCAAAGTGTTAAAGCATCTATTTCCAGCGAAGCAAAATTTAAATTATGCAAATTTATGCAAGAATGTGTGCTTTCATTTGCATTTATGATCCAAAACACTGTACATGTATACATACATGGCACAATATTACGAAATTCATCTTAAATCAGTTTAATTCATTTTTTATTTAGTTCCTTTATTGACTAGAACCTTCATTTTACAGTGGATTCAAGGGCGATGCAGATGTCAATGGCTGCTGCAACTCACGGTTGCATATCTCATGGGGTGAGATTCTGTGGCTCTCGCACGAATTGCCTTCAAACGCTTACTTGTAATGCGCTCTGTCGAATCAATCACAGAGTCTGTAGTCACAGCACTGAAAGGTGGCGATAAATTTCAAGATTTTACATTGAGTTCAAATTCAGCATCGCAACTAATAATAGACATAAACGCACCCTACATGTAAATCCGACATGTGCAGTGAATCGACACAAGTTAAAATTATTTCACAAGCCAGCACAGTCAATAACCACAACACTCATCATACACATTACACAAGCATTATCACTCATTACAGGAAAATGTCAGAAATTATTTCCCCCTCAAAACCTAGACAGGAATAACCATTGTTATTCACAGGTTTAGATGTAACGTTACTGCTAATATGTTGTCTCTACGTACGGGCCCCCCAACACTCCAGTCTACATGTATTGGTGAGTGGAGCCAACGTAGTTCAGCAAAACCACTTTACAGAGTCTGAAGCTTTCGGTCTAGAGTAACTGCACCAGTGTACAGCCGCTTATTAATGGTTTATTCCACCCTGTAACTATTTTGCACTAACTATTTTAAAGCTCGTGGATAGTGTTGGTAAAGGATACAACAATTCCGGTTGAATGGATCTTTTCCATTGAATAACAATTGCTGATAACAATTCAATGTGAAATTGACAGAATTTCTTCTTGGAAATATCAAAATTTGAAATAAACACTGAGAAATAATATCATACATATATCATATTACAAGTGGAACGCCTCTGGCAGTCTCGCCTGCATTACGCGATTCGATATAGCAGCAGTGCTGACTTTGAAAACAGCTATTGAATAATAATTCACAAAAGAAAACATTCATATGATGATAAACTACTGTCCATTGACCCAAAATGACCTCTGACCATGATCATGTGATCTAAGATGTGTGCAAAACAATCATTTATTCTTGATTACCCTTATGTCTATTTTTCCATGGCATGAACTACATGGAGATCCATTAACTTTCTCAGTTATGATGCCAATTCAACAAATACCCCCCATATGACCAAAGTTCATTGACCCTTAATGACCTTTGACCTTGGTCCTGTGACCTGAATCTCGCACAGGATGTTCAGTGATACATGATTACTCTTATGTCCAAGTTTTGTTATTATTATTATTTATTCGGCAAACATTACAAAATACATTTCAGTATTTAATAATACAAATTACAAAATAAGAAATAACAACCATTGGAATGCCACAGACAGAAAAAGTTAACTGAATTACTGTGGCATAAAGCCTCCTGTCCCAATTCCAGTGGTTGATTTACAATATACAGTATATTAATAACTAAACAATAATAAAGTTCTCTTAATATAAAGGGGTGTAGCATGCGACATGAGTGATTGAAAACAATATGTGATATAGATAATATAAACCTGTATGGACGAATTATGGGTAAAGATATTTAAGTAATAACCATACCCCCTCTACAGTTAAGAACACAAATTTTCAATTCAATTTCAAGAGGGATACAGAAACCCAGAAATTGAAACATCCTTAATCCTTAATCAAATGAATTTATAATTACTAGTAAATGAAAATGACAGGGGGAATGAGAAGAAAACTGAAGGTAACAAAGAGAGAGAAAAGGAGAGAGTGGGTGAGAGAGAGGGGGGGGGGATGGGAAGGAAAAGAAAAAGTGACACAGGCAAGGAATTATCTTCTATGTTATGTAGCCTAGCTACCAGACCCGTATAGAGGGTGGCAAAATCATGAGCGGTGCTAGATAAAAAAATGCGTGCATTTGCTGATAAATATCATGAATCTCACCTTGATGCTAAATCCCGCTTCAACTGGTCTACATGTAGCGTGCATAACAAAGAAGACAAGATGGCGACAATAACAGACTGTGAGAAAACGCTCCTGCTCTTAATTATTTTTTGCTATTTTTTCGATTCATTTGAACATATACACGCTAAATATACTTTTAGCCCATTTAGAATCTACATAAGTTTGGGCTCAAAACCTAGAAAACAAGTAATAATATTTTGGAGTGCTCAACATACGGTAATTGTCTCCAAAATACTTGGTGCATGTAGAGCAATGGCATCCCGTCCCTGGCTCCATGGAGATAAAGCACTTCAGTGATATGACATTAATCTCTAACTCTAGGAGCCTCCTGGCTAGTCGAGCAAAATACAGGAATAACCGTCGTTTCTGGGGATTTATTCAACAATTTCTGACATTTTACTATCATCCCCATTCACCGACGGTAGTGTGTTAGTGTGAGCTTGCATGTGTTATCTCATCCTCCCTTTTGCCGATTAACTGTCCACACTTCGATATGCTTTTTTACATCGAATTTACACTCTTAGGATTTATAAACTACAAGATATCAATCTTTCATATATAATCAATGAATAACAGTCAACGAAATAGATTAAAAGGTGTGAAAATGGTACTTTACCGATGTTTACTTGCGACTTGGACACCAGAATCACTCCCAAAATGGCAGCCAAAATATGAGATATTTACAAACGAACAGAGAGTACATCAACAATTTACAAATGTGATATCGATATTGCTTTCGATATTAATTATTATGCGATCTGCTCCACATGCGAGCTAAACCGCTACGAACACAGGTAGCAGACGACATTCGATATATCGAGACAATTAAAAATCGATGACGTCATTCAAGATGGCAACTTGCAAGAAAAACCGTCAGCTCAGGTGAAAATGTCGATCATCCAGAGGATTTTTATCAATAACTCCGGTCCAAGGTACGCAATTACTTAAAGTGATTTATATTCCTGATAATTAATGCCAATGGAAACCATGAAACTGTAAATTTCGCTTGAGTTAAAAACAGTACTTTTAAATCACGACCTATAAAACGTTAGTTCACTTATACGTTGGCTGTACGTATGGGCCTCCAAGCTCTTCAGTCTATGTATTGATGAGTGGAGCCAACGTACATGCAGTTCAGCGGAACAACCAAAATACTGAGACTGAAGCTTTTGGTCTAACATTAGTCGGGCGATTGTTTACCAGGGGGTTGGGACAACTCAGACCACGGGACATCTCGGACCGCGGGCCGAATTGTCCCACCCATTTCAAGATTTTTTCCCCACAAATTTGCGTCTATTTTTCCGTCATTTCGAAATTTCTTGTAAAGATTTTCTAGAGACATGGTCTGTTGGTAATGTTCTTCACTTTCTATTACTTTTTTTTTGCTGAAATAAAAAAAAAAGGTGTAATTTTAGGCGTTTTTCGACAGCTCGCGATTCCCATAGGCGCGCGTGTATAAACTGTGTTGGTGCTCGGCTCGGCCCCGCTCAACAACTGACTTGATTTTGTGATCATTTCTCCTCAAGTTACCACTTTTATCGCAGAAGATGGACTTTCTTGTATTCCATTAACTCCATTTTTTCATCACAAGGATAAAATTCGTTGTATATGCACGATTCTGTTAAAGTTTTTCACCTTTTCTCTCTGATCGTAAGAAGCGAACAACCGATGAACGTTCCGCTGCTCTTCATTGCAATTCTACGTATCTTGGCCGCCGAAACTGGCGGGGTGGGATTCAGCCCGAATCCCCAATGGAAGTGGGCGTGCACAGTCAAAGAGCTTCTTCTTCTTCTCTATAAGTACAGCCCACCGTCTGGCGTATTGTCGTACTGCAAGCTGAGCTTGACTGAGTGAGAGAGAGTGAACTAGAGCTTGAAGCTACCTCTTGAAGCTTGGCAGTGTACGCACGTATAGGCTCTGCTTTTTTGGGGTAAATATATATATGTATTTTTTAATTTTGTCTATACATGTATATTGATTTTCCCTGGTGTTGAGCTTTAAGATTGTAATAATTTAATATTCTTCAATTTCTTTGACTGAGTGTGACTGGTGTGGATGTTTGAGTCGCACAAAAAATACTTAATGTGGATGGGGGCTCGGGGCGGTTTCACTCCTGCCCCCGAAATGTGAAAAAATATTCGCGGTGTAGATGTGTGGGCATGCCGGGCTGAGGGTAGCCATCAATAAAAAATGTGTTATTTGGGTGCTTAATTTTTAATCAAATTGATTATTTTTAGGCCTTTTTATTCATTTTTTGACATTTTATTTTTATATTGAGTTTCCCTGGTGTAGAGAGCTGAGTTTTAAGTTGCAATAATTAATATGCTTCAATTTCTTTGACTCTGAGTGTGACTGTGGTGTGGATGTTTGAGTCGCACAAAAAATACTTTTACCTGGGTGGTGGCTCGGGGCGATTTCACTCCTGCCCCCAAAATGTGAAAAAATATTGGCGGTGTAGATGTGTGGGCATGCCAGGCTGAGGGTATAGCCATCAATAAAAATGTTTTATTTGGGGGCTTAATTTTTAATTAAATTATTTCATTTTTTACAGGATTTAAAATAAAATGATGAAATTCATTGTGCCCCTTTCCATTCCTTGTTTTTCCCTGATTTACTTTAATTTCATTTCTTGGTCTTAAGGGTGGATGTCAGGCTGCCGGGGTGGAATTCAGCCGGAATTGCCAATGGAAGTGGACGTACTTGCACAGTCGTTAGCCTGGAGACTGAAGCCTTGCCCTGCAGTTGTGAATATTTTTTTCAATCAAGTTTTATAATACTCAGTTGGCCGGTTCAACAAGGGCCTCTCAGTCTTATTCCCATTTGAAATATAATCAGGGGCGGATCCAAAATTTCCCTACAGGGCCGGGGGGGCATTTTGTATAGGAATTTTTTGACAAAAGGTCTTCACTACCAAATCACAGTAATTTTTTCCCCAGGAAAAATTTGACAAGCAAAGAAAAAAAGGTTCTCAGTTGCCTTTTGAGTACCTCTCAAGGGGGGGGGGGGGGGAAGGGCCGAATGTGCCCCCCCCCCCCCCCCCCCCGATTCGCCACTGGAACTAATGTCCATTTCATTCATTTTTTTTTTTTACAGGAGGAAATAATAGAGTAAGAAGTTTTGTGTTTCGTATTTTTACCAATTATTGTTTATTCAATATAAAATGTATTTAATTTAGTATTGTTCCAAAATGCATCACTTAATTAACTTATTCAAATTTGAAATGTAAACATTAATAAAAATGAATTGTGATCTTTGAATAAATATATTCTGTAAATTGTAATATTTTTAAATCATATTTTATCTCCATTCTTATCATTGTCTCCTTTTCTCTTTATGTTCATCACTCTCATTTCAATTAAATTCATATTCTGTTACTGGTATAAAAAAAGACAACAATACTAAACACTGATACATCGATCAATAGAAAAAAAAAAGAAAAAGAGGGGAAATACAAAGAAATGACAGGTACATGGAGGGGGGGGGGGGGTAACAACAAATCATGCTTGTCTGGGTTTTAAAAACAGAAGGGTGGTCAATACAATATTGCAATTAGCAGATTATGAAGAGGGTTTTGTTTTTATCAAATGATTTTTGCAGTTCCTTATGAAACTTTGGAGTGATGTTGTTTTTGTTTTTCTTTAATAGAATATCACCCATTCTAGAAAACTGAACTCTGTATCTAACACTAAGTTGCCTTAGTGTTGTTTTCCAATCTACATTTTCTAGTTCCTGGTATCATAATTATGGATGTAATCATTTAAGGTGTACCAGTTAGAAAATTGTTGACTTTTATATTATTTACATGAATTATGCAAGTTGCAGTTCACGTAGTTGATAAAATGTTGACACAAGAGATGGTGGGAGGAATGGAGATGATGGGAGAGAATGAGGCGAATGGGAGGAGCATTCCTTTCAAGAAAATAAATCAGGGAGGAACAAGGAATGGAAATGAATTGAATCATTTTAAATCCTGTAAAAAATAATAATTAAATTAAAAATTAGGCCCAGAAACAGAAAATTGATTGAAAAAACCCCCCATATTATTCACAACTGCAGGGCCAAGCTAGTCTCCCAGCTCAGGCTGTGCACATGCGTCCACTTCCCCCATTGGTGTTTCCGGCTAATTTCCACCCCAAAAACAGTTGTGTGGCTTACTCAAGTAAGCCACACCACAAAAAGGCACAGAACTAAACTTAAGTTTTACACCAGGGAAAATGAATTACAAACAAAGAGGGAGCAATTGAAGCAGGCGAGCTTGTAATTAAAATCCTGTAAAACTTAAAAAAATTTAATATAAATATATGAATGGGGGGGGGGGGGGGGGTTGAGTATAAAAAAAAATTAAGGGGGTTTGAATGCCTGTAACCACCCCCTGCGTACGCCACTAAATTGAAGCATATTAATGCAAATTAAAACTCGGCTCTCTACACCAGGGAAACTCAATATGAAAAATAAAAATGAAATTTATATACAAAATAAATAGGCCTAAAAATAATAAGTTAAATTAACAAGTGGAATGCCTCTGGCCGTCTCACCTGCATCACGCGATTCAATATAGCAGCAGTGCTGATTTTGAAAACTACTATAACTCGCACAAGATGTTCAGTGATACTTGGTTACTCTTATTTCCACGTTTTATGAACTAGACCAATACACTTATAGAGATATGATGGCAATTCAACAAATACCCCCAACGTGGCCAAAGTTCTTTGACCTTACATGACATTTGACCTTGATCATGTGACCTGAAACTCGCACAGGATGTTCAGTGATACTTGATTACTATTATGTCCAAGTTTTATGAACTAGACCAACACACTTTCAAATTTATGGCTGTAATTCAACAAATACCCCAATTTGGCCAAAGTTCATTGACCCTAAATGACCTTTGACCTTGATCATGTGACCTGAAACTTGCACAGGATGTTCAGTAATACTTGATTACTATTATGTCCAAGTTTCATGAATCAGATCCATAAACTTTCAAAGTTATGATGGTAATTCAACAGATACCCCCAATTCGGCCAAAGTTCATTGACCCTAAATGACCTTTGACCTTGGTCATGTGACGTGAAACTCATGCAGGATGTTCAGTGATACTTGATTAACCTTATGTATAAGTTTCATGAGCTAGGTCCATATACTTTCTAAGTTATGCTGTCATTTCAAAAACTTAACCTCAGGTTAAGATTTGGTGTTGACGCCGCCGCCGCCGTCGGAAAAGCGGCGCCTATAGTCTCACTCTGCTATGCAGGTGAGACAAAAATCAAGCCCCCTAATGAAACATTTTCTATTGATGGCTACCCTCAGCCCAGCATGCCCACACATCTACACCGCGAATATTTTTTCACATTTTGGGGGCAGGAGTGAAATCGCCCCGAGCCCCCACCCAGGTAAAAGTAATTTTTTTGCGACTCAAACATCCACACCACAGTCACACTCAGAGTCAAAGAAATTGAAGCATATTAATTATTGCAACTTAAAACTCAGCTCTCTACACCAGGGAAACTCAATATAAAAAATATAAATAAAATGTATAAAAAAAATAAAAAGGCCTAAAAATAATCAATTTGATTAAAAATTACGCCCCCAAATAATTTTTTTTTTATTGATGGCTACCCTCAGCCCGGCATGCCCACACATCTACACCGCAAATATTTTTTCACATTTCGGGGGCAGGAGTGGAAACACCCCAAGCTCCCATCCACGTTAAGTATTTTTTGTGCGACTCAAACATCCACACCAGTCACTCAGCCAAAGAAATTGAAGCATATCAAATTATTACAATCTCAAAGCTCTACACCAGGGAAAATCAATATAGACAAAATAAAAAACTACATATATATATTTACCAAAAAAAAAGCAGAGCCTATAGGTACGTCCTGACCCCTTTCTTCAAGCTCTAGTTCACTCTCACTCAAGCTCAGCTCTTTGACTGTGCACGCCCACTTCCATTGGGCTTGGGGATTCGGGCTGAATCCCACCAGCAAGTTTTGGCGGCCGAGCTACGTAGAATTGCGATGAAGAGCAGCGGACCGTTCATCGGTTGTTCGCTTCTTACGACCAGAGAGAAAAGGTGTAAAACTTTAACAGAATCGTGCATATACACCGAATTTTATCCTTGTGATGAAAAAATGGAGTTAATGGAATACAAGGTCAAGAAAGTCCATCTTCTGCGATAAAAGTGGTAACTTGGGGAGAAATGATCACAAAATCAAGTCAGTTGTTAAGCGGGGCCGAGCCGAGCACCGACACTGTTAATACACACGCGCCTATGGGAATCGCGAGCTCTCGAAAAACGCCTAAAAAAAGTAAAATTACACTTTTTTTTTAATTTCAGCGAAAAAAAAGTAATAGAAAGTGAAGAACATTACCAACTGACCATATCCAAGGCTCCACATTAACTTTTTTTGGTGGTGGCCCGTTCGGGCCACCAAAACCTTCAAATAATTTTTTTTGGTGGCCCATATTAAAGTTTGGTGGCCCGAAAAATATAAAGAAAAACATTAAAAATTAATAAATGGGTATAAATGGTTTAACCACTGTAAAAAAAAATGAAAGAAAGTAATAAAAGGGCAAAGAAAGTAATAAAAGGGCAAAAAAAGTGTGAGAAAATTCCTTCCCTAAATTTGCCAAAATGTTGGAAAAAATTCACATTTCATATTAATGAAATGCCTTCCCAAAGTATTTACTTTCTCAAGAGTTGTTTAAGAAGTCATTTATAAACAAGAAAGAAAGTAACTGTCTGTTTATTTTTGGCTAGAAAAGACAAGAAAAGACACAGCTTCGAAAGAAACCAAGTAACAACATACATACAAATGCACATGTGGGACTGTGATGTACTCACCTAGATGTGTTTTTATGTGTATTATTTTCATTTGGAAATCGGTCTTTTTGAGTCAAAAGAGAGGTCATGATTCCTCTTTTTAATGCTTGCAAATAATCAGGATACACCAGATTTTAGCAAAAAGGTCTGTAGTCGTAGAACTAGAAGGGCATTTCATTGGTGTAAAATGTGACTTTGACTTGGATTTTCAGTTCTGTGGAAGATTTCTTAGTAGCAACATTTCGTATTGCAGCTCCCCGAGTCTGAATAGGCTGCTAACGCACAGCTGCTTCAAGCATGAAAAGCTCACGCCAGCCGGCCGGCTGGATAAAAGCTACTTAATGCTATAGCGGTAGGCCAACTTTGTGTGTGTGTTTGTGTGTAGATCAACAAAAAGGGCGCATGACAAACTGGCTTGCAATTTGAACTGTAGAAAGTTGATAAATGCGTGCAAAATTAGGGAGAAAACTTGCGCTATTCTGAAAATTATTGGTTGCCCGATTCGGGCCACCAAAAATTAATATTTTTCAATAATGGTTGCCCGCGGTGAATTTCTGGTGGCCCTGGGCCACCGCTAATGTCGAGCCTTGCCATATCTCTAGAAAATCTTTACAAGAAATTTCGAAATGAGGGAAAAATAGACGCAAGTTTGTGGAAAAAAAATCAAGAAACGGGTGGGACAACTCGGCCCACGGTCCGAGATGTCCCGTGGTCCGAGTTGTCCTAACCCAGAGAGCTCCCGCCCGCGCAGCGGGCGGGAGCCCAGAAGCTTACCGTGTATTTTACCATTGTCACCGGACTAGGGTGATTTATGGTCTAAATATTTCTCCAAATGAATTGTGAAAACAGAAAGTATACAATTACCACGATTATATGGATGAAGGTCTAACGAGTGGCAGATTCCTGACATCTGGGCACAGTCTGGAACCTCAAAAAAACGAAAAGTTCTCTCCTTCTACCCCGTCTCGATCGGCCATTTTTGTTAAAAATCGTAACAAAATGGCCAATCGAGACTGGGTAGAAGGAGAGAACTTTTCGTTTTTTTGAGGTTCCAGACTGTGCCCAGATGTCAGGAATCTGCCACTCGTTACTCCGTTAGACCTTCATCCATATAATCGTGGTAATTGTATACTTTCCGTTTTCACAATTCATTTGGAGAAATATTTAGACCATAAATCACCCTAGTCCGGTGACAATGGTAAAATACACGGTAAGCTTCTGGGCTCCCGCCCGCTGCGCGGGCGGGAGCTCTCTGGGTTAGAGTTGTCCCTGATTCGTTTACCAGACCCTCGTCAAACGTTACCTCACTAACATTATTTACAACACATGGGACCACGTAAAAAAAGGAACTGATTTGAAGAATCGACAGCTAATATTGATCGAAAACGTCATAGCATGCATATAAATGATTCTCAACTGAAATTTTATAATTAAAACATGACACAGATTCATCAGAATTTGCTCATTGAACTTACTATGAAGGAATAAGCAAGCATTTCAATGTGGAAATACACGCCACGACGACCCAGATGTAGGCTGCCATTTTCATGAATGCCTCCCTCTTTGGTTTTTGTTCGAACAGTACGATTGAGTTAGAAGAAATTCGATTTTTTAGTTTTATAATAGAAGTGAGTCATTCATTTATTTCTTTATAGGTTTCATTTTCTCATTTGCATATTTTTAATCAACAACAGTTATCCTGTTATAGGTAATAAAGGCTAATTCATTTACATAAAAAGATAAGAAGAATCATGTTTTATCAAAATCGGACGTCACGGTAAAATAATAAAAGTAATAATAATGATGATGAGGACGATGATGATGTGATGATGATAATGATGAATTGATGATGATGTTGATAATAATAGTAATAATAATAATGATTATAATAACAATAATTCCATAATCATCAATGCAAAAATAAAGCTTTCCTACTTTTCTTATTTTTCGTTTATCTTCTTTAAATATTTTTATTTATTCCAGATTCGTATTCTTTAGGGCCATGCAATAGCAATTGTTTCTATTCAACATTGCTCATTTTCTATTTTAGTGTATCTCTTGTAAAAATGTATGTAATTAGTCATGAATATATTCACCCCAGTTTGTTTCTTTGTTTGTTCTGATAGGTTTAAAACGATTAATCTAACATAATTTGGCGGTCTATGGCCCATTAACTAAGCTTTATAGTTGGTTAACGCGTTTCTTTTTCATTTTCTCATCGATAGCTGCAGCTAACCATTATTTATTTATTTATTTATTTATTTCTGATATTTTGACAGGGTAGCCCATTCACCAATAAGTAGTGGTCTTCCATGGGGCCCTGAATAACAATAAACATATTTACAAAATGCATAACATATGTACAGAATGTTACGGCATTAAAATTCACATTAGGATTTGAATGTAAAACGAAACATTAACAAACTTAGCAGCAAACAAAAGGCAGACGGACACTCGTTTGACGTATAATCGAATATAAATAAATCAAATTAACTAAGAACAACATCTTGAAAATACTGATGATATACACCAAATCATCAAGGTCATGCTAACACAAAATACGCACAACAGTGGATGTTCTGCAAGTTATTCATAAATTACAAGTTCTTTTAAACATTCTCTTAAATGAAATGACAGAAGGAGCTGTTCTAATTGAATTATCAAGCTTATTCCATTCAAATATTGAAGAAACAATTGGACTACACTTATAACAATCAGTTCGAAACTTGGGCACGCGTACATATCCACTGTCTCTCTGTCTGGTATGATGTTCATGTACATCATTTGGATTGGTTAAGTTTACCTGAAGGTAAGAAGGTGCTAAATTATGAACACATTTATATATCATCAAAACACGACTGAGCTCAAATCGTTTGTCTAGTGTCATCCATTTAAGACTTGCGAACAAATCAGCCGACGCACAGTGGGCCAGAATGAGTTGAAAGTGTGCCAAAATTATATTCCGTGTTAGATTTTTACTTTAACATGTTGATTATGGGTAATTTTGGACGTAGAATCCACTGAACATAATTTAAAGCCGATATGACGTTACCTTGATACCAAATTTTGATTGGCTACTTAAAACCTATCTGTGAAAAGACAAATTACGCTTAACAATGTGTAGTATATAAACTTTGTGTTATGTACTAGTTTAAGATTGACCAGAGTGAATGTTGGATTATGCTTTACCCATGCCTAAAAAGTGTGTATGAGATGCCGAAAATAATTTTATGGCATCAAACTGATCATTAATTAGATTTATATTAAAAAAAACTTTTAAATCTGAAAAATATTAACCGTGCTTTTATCAATCTGTGTTGACTTGTGTAAAACGCAGAGTATATAACACCACGAATGTATTACTATGAGGAGGGTTTTTGACTGAAATTATTCTACAAGTAAGTTTTATCTCTGGAAGAGTTGTGGGTATAGCCCTCATTTGCGTTAGCAACCTTTATTTCATTTATATTATGCCCGGAATTTATGTCATTTTCATTGAATGGAAGGGGAGTCGTCCTCGCCGTGCAAAAGCGAACGGCGATGTACACCCATACGGTGCGCTACGATGACTGCGCGGTATAAAAATTACCGTTTTTTAGCAGGTTTTGGGGGTGTTGTGTCAAGTAAAATCGGCTCTAACATGAAAACGGGCAAAAACGGGCAGCTAAATTTGGTATCGACTTAAAGCTTAGACATCGGAAAAAATGATGCTTATAGAATTTAGACGGAAATCCACGGAAATCCAAACGTTTCTTATGTAAATGCAAAAAACATGGATTTTCAGCCTATTTCGAGGAATAATCATCCTATAAACCTCCTGAAAGATGTTTTTTATCTACTTTGAACCCTTCCACACGAAAAAAGAAAATATCAGGATTATGTGGGAGCCATTTCAGATTCCTACAAGAAAAACCTTCTGTGAAATGGCCTGTTTTTCAACTAGGTTGTCATATACGCGACATTTCACAAAATGTCACATTTTACGATTTGAGGTAGGAAATTAACAACCTTTATGCAATTCCAGAATGAAATATTTTGCTGAAGTATTCTTCAAAGTGTTATCTTTCAGCTGGGCATGACAAAAATCAAAAATCTGAAATTGCACAAAATGACTTTTGGCGCACTTTTGTTTCGCCCCGGCCCACTGTGCGACGGTGTGTCGTATGTCTTGTTCAATATTATTCTTGCAGCCCTCTTTTGAATTTTTTGCAGCTTAATTGTATGGGATTGAAATATATTCGACCATACAGCAGAACAGTAATCAAATCTTGGCAACACTAAACTGTTATAAAGCAACTTTAAAGGGGAATCCAGCCTTGGTCATAAAATGTTGTGTTGGGAAGGAGAAAAATAAATTAAACAGAATGGTGAAAGTTTGAAAGAAATCGGACAAGCAATAAGAAAGTTATAGCTGCTTTAAAATTGAGATCACTAATACTATGTAGATTTCAAATTGGCAACTGGGTAAGTAAATTATGACAAGGGGCAAGGACAACTTTACCATAGGCCATGTACTTTATTATCAGGGATTAGTGGTTTTCTCTTAAGTACCCATTCCCCTGGGGCAGTAATCTAAATATAGCCCAGGTAGTATATTGTTTTATGTCCTCATGAAAGAAAAATATAATTTGAAATAAAACTTTTGGGAAAAAATGACATTTTAACCATAATATGTATTGGAGTACATGGAAGAGTAGTCCTTGCCTTTACATCCCTATGACATCCCATATGCGGCAAATTTGAAGTCTCTATTGGTATAGTGAAATTCATAACTTTCTTGTTGTTTGTCCAGTATTGTTCAAACTTTCACCTATCAACTTGTCTGATTTTTCTTTTCCTTATAAAAACCAGTTTTTATTTGGGTTGGATCCCCCTTTAAGGACTGCACAGGCAAAGAACTTTTCGCTCTCTTTATTATGCCAATACTTTTCTGAGTAAGTTTACATACATTTTCAATTTGTTTTGACCATTTCAGTTCTTCATCTATCAAAACTCCTAAGCATTTGGTGAATTGAACTCTATTTATCAAATCACCGTTTAACGAAATCGTGAAAGAATCTATTTTCCTGAGATTAGCACGAGAACCTATTATCATGACACAAGTTTTTTCAGTGTTGATGACGAGCTGATTATCTTTAATCCATGCCATGACCTTGTATAATGCAACAGTTAATTTTTCTTCCAAAACTGTCGCATCATTCGCACTGACGGTAAGTGTCGTGTCGTCAGCGTACATATCTATGATACCTTCATGAATACATTCAGGTAAACTATTAACATACTGTATATTGAAAATAAAAGGGGACCTAGAATTGACCCTTGTGGCACGCCTAATTTGACGATTGAAGGGTGCGATTTGGCTCCTTTGAATTGTGTCACTTGTTGTCGATCAAATAAATATGATTTGAACCAAGTGATAGTCCTATTACTGCAACCAATGCAAGCTAATTTCTTTAAAAGCAGCTCATGGTCCACGGTATCAAAGGCCTTCCGAAGATCTATGAACGCAACTCCAGAAATCAAATTGTTATCAATGTTTAACGACCACTGATTTACAAGTTTTGCAAGAGCAGTAGTTGTTGAATGCATAGGCCGAAAACCAGATTGATTTGGGTGTAATAAATCATTCACGTCCAAGAATTCACTTAGCTGTTGGTGAACAGCCCTTTCTAAAATTTTACTCACGATCGGTAATATAGAAATGGGGCGGTAGTTATTCAACGAAGACATATCACCAGATTTAAATATTGGTACTACCCGAGCCTTTTTCCATTCACGAGGAACAACTCCAGTAGAAAGGGATTTGTTAATAATATCACAAAGGGACTCTGCGATAACATTTTTTGTCATCTTTAAAAGTTTGCAGCTGACATGATTTTCCCCAGTTGATTTATCTATACTAAGATTATCAGTCTGTTTCAAAACAAAATCTCTAGTGATCAACTTTAGCTCAAATTGAGAGTGAATTGAACCAACATTTGTATCATCTTCTACTTGAACTCTCTGTTGAGACGTATCCCTTTGCAGGTCCTTAGTAATATCAGTAGCATTTGAAATTAAAAAGTCATTAAATGCTTCAGCAATATTTGCATTGCCCGATACATCTGTTCCATCTACGTTTATGGTGTTGGGAGAAATAGGTAATGACTTGGGCACAAGTTCTCTCAAACATCTCCACATTTTCTTACTTTTGTTATGATTTTGTGAAATCTGGTTTGCATTATATTATTTTTTACTTTTTCTCATGAGATGAATAACTTTATTTTTCAGAAATTTGTATGTGTCCCAAATATCATTATTTTTGTTAGCTTTAGCTGTTTTTAGAACCTTATCACGTTCCTTCATTAGCTTGACGACCTCGTCAGATATCCAAGGATAAGCTTTTTTTCTTATCCGCTTTTTACAAAAGGGAATGTGCCTGTTGATTGCATCATTGAAAAAAAGTCAACCATACATCCCAAGCAACATCAACATCATCTATATCTTTTACGACCTGCCAAGGAATATTTCTCAATTCACTATAAAATGTTTCCTCATCAAGATTTTTAAATGAACGAAATTCTGCATATTCGGAATCTTTATACATCTTAGCACTGAAATCGCGAATTGTATACACCAAATAATGATCGCTTATAGTTTCAAATATTCCCCATTCACTGTATAGTTCTTTGTCTGATACAAATATCAAATCAATTAAAGTGGCAGAGGTATTTGTAACTCTTGTAGCAGTATCAATTAGCTGACTCAGCCCGTACATATTTGTATAAAACATTATTTTTCCCCCATTCACATCATTTTGTTGTGGCATACAATTACAGTTGAAATCACCCAAAATAATACTGCTCATATCTTCCAAGAGAGCAGCGTCCAAGTTTCTGTCGAATAAAGATTAAATATTCTTTGATTATTAAAATTTTGTTCTTTGCTCTCAGTACTTGTATACTCTTGATGCTGTGGTTGGGATTAATACGAAGAAAAGATTCATTCAGAATAATAATAATAACAATAATAATACTTAAAAAAATGATAACATTAACAATAATAATGATAATAATAACAATACACATAATTTGTATGTAGAGTATTATACATAAACTGTTACAGCGTTTTTTAATATTGTGTTAATCATTGAGTAGGTAGATACTTGATATATAGATATATAGACAGATAGATAGAAAAAGATATAATTATGCGTAGACCTTGCATTAGAAAGTGTTTTCATGATTCAGTTATTAAGAACAAATACCGCTAGGAAGTGCGAGCAGAGAATAGTTATTTTACCTTTTTAACGAATCATGCAATAAAATGTCACTTTATCATGTCTTTTTAGGCTTTTGAGCATATCATACGAGCGAACTCTCAAACTAGTCCAGTCAATATAGGGTTTGACCCACCACTAATTGCAACACGAGATATTCCACTGCAATGCTTTCAAGGAAGATCCCCTAAACAACATACTAAAAGTCCCAAGAAATCCAAGCAGTGGAAATTTATGAAATTTGCATATTATGCAAATTAGCCATAAAAAGTTAGAAAAATAAGGAAAATAGCCCAAAGATTACAAATTGAGCGTCCAAAACAATTTAATTTGAGCGAAAATTCATGATTAATACCTGAGTTCAATGTTTATTGTCAAAAGTGCTAAAAAAAATCTACCTCATTTGCATAATATGCAAATAAACATCCTTATATGGAAATGTCAAAGAATTGTGATTTTCTCTCATTATCTACTTGAAAATTTCATTAATGGTGAAATTTACATGCTGCTATTGCTAAGGACGTTGAATACATTTGTATCCAGCTTGGTGTCTGTAGTGTAATTTGCATATTATGCAAATAAAAGTATCTAACATGTTATAAATATTCAAGAAAACACACTGGTGATACATCCCTCAAAAATTGCAAGTAGATTATCTATTGAAATTGGAATATGCCAATACCTCACAAGAAGGTTACCATATTAAAAGTCCTTAAATATACAGGCATATAGGAAAATAAAAAAATTTGCATTTTATGCAAATTAGCCATAATAAATTACAAATTTATAAGGAAAATAATCCAAATATTGGAAATCAAGTGCAGAAAACAATACGAATTGAACTGAAGCCCACGATAAGTTTTACAAATTTATTAATTTTTTAAATAAAAAATCGTAAGTAAATCTACCTCATTTGCATATATATGAGCATCTTTATATGGAAAAAAAAATCCAGAAATTTGTATTTTTCTCACAAAAACATTTCTGTCTAGATCAATATGTGATCACTAAGAATGGCAAATACATGAATAATCAGCTTGATATCTGAAGTGTAATTTACATAATCATTATGCAAATAAGCATCCGACGTGTTATAAATATTCAAGGAAACACATACGTGATGCTTTCCTCTAAAATTCCATGTAGAGTATGTGTATTAACTATGATGACCTTCCCTACACTTCTTGCTTGGTTGATATTGACTTTAGTCACGAGCAGTTACCCCACTCATATTGTACAATGATGAGTCCATTCTACATGGATCCCACATTCCCACTGCTTGAATGCTTCATTATTTCCATCCTAGTCTTGCTCTCTTCTTGACTTTGTAGAGACTTTGCGTTTCTTGCGAGTATAGTCCACGCTAGCAAGCTCCTGGATTGCCAAGTGATCAGCACAAGATGTCACACCCGTAGGAATAAAAGCCCATTAGCTTCGAATATTTGGTCCTTGTAGCACACCACTTAGCTTATAAACTTGGGGTCCTTGTATTTAAAGCGCTTAAAGATAAATCTCCACCCTACATATCAGAGCTCTTATCTCAGCATAGACCAGCACGCAGTCTCAGATCAGCAGATCAAGCTTTGCAGAGGGAATCTCTCAGCCACACAACCTGGGGTGATAGAGCCTCCTACATCTCTGGACCAAAGATGTGGAATAGCCTTCCCCAATTTATCAGGAGAGCAGAGACCCAATCAACTTTTGAGTGTTACCTGAAGACCTTTCCGTTCCCCTTTCCAACATTATCCCAATAATAACTCAATTGTAGCATTACTAGGACAGTACGTGAACTGAATTATGATCCTAAGCACTGTTTGGAGACATTTAAATTTGTGAGATATTTCCTATTTTTGAGCAAGCGATTGAGCGCCCAGCTGAGGTGGATACCGGCGCCTTACAAGAATCCATCATCATCATCATCATCATCATCACTTGTCTTGGTGGTGAATATGAGTACTTACTTGGATCACAAGATCTCTGGGCATGCTTAAAAAGAGTAACAATGGGCATTTGCCTATACGAGCGACATGAAAGCCATTCATAAATTCATGATGAAGGCTTTAAGTGTATTATAGACATCTTTCTCAGATACAGGAATCATGATTAGACGTTCTTGCTGAATCCAGTTGCTGCTTCAGGATAAAGCACCCATTTTCTGTTCTTTCCTCTTTGATAAATCTCCTATGGCAACCATCTCCAGATATAAAAGCTATAGTTTCTAAGTAAGTCGTATGCAGATAATAATATTAATTTCCTGATATTTATGGGAAACAGAAATTCCTCAGTGAGACAATGAACAAACCAGATGGAGGACTAAGCCAGATTATTGCCTTTCCAACAAGTGGACACAACATAATGGAACAACACCCTTAACATCACCATCAAATTGGGCATCAAATACCATCCAACATTGATGATACAGTGTGTACCACTTCCAGGATTTATTTGCCACAATGTGTTACTCATGGGTATACTGTGAGGTTATCCAGAGGAATAAACCTTTTAGTAATTATGGTACGACTAAGGATGTTCTTCTGGAGGAATGCTGACTTTAATAGTGTCATGCAGATGTACTTTGGACAATCATACAACTCTCTGTACTGAAATCCGACAAGTCGAGCATAGGAGACTGAATGCCAATCAAGAGGACTTTAACAAGTACACACCGTTAACCATGTCTTCTTCCGACACAAGTTGCCTCAATGGACAATGGTGTCGGAAGATGTCAAGAGTTTTAGAGAAAGGCTACGAAGGCTTGCACATTTTAGAGATCCAGAAGCATCAGTAAGGTAAAGCTCATAATTGCTACAATGCATGAAAGAGTAGACAAGCCTATAATACATAATTTGTTGACCGGATTGACAATGATCCAGGCTGTAACAATTAGCATGTTGGGAGCCCTTAATATCAATAGCTATGACTACATTGGAATAGCATTATTAAAGGAAGGCAAAGATTTTTAGTCTTAGTATTCACCACTGATCATGATGACGCTGATCTACAAGTCCTGGGACCCAGTCCTGACCCAGATATGGCCAGATAACATATTGTTTAGTCAAGCAGGTGAAGCCATGCAGACTACTGAAGAAATTGTTAAAGAAAACAACCTGCATGAAGCTATACTAGGCCTGACGGAATCTCTGCTACACTTCTTAATGAGAGTATATCATCAGATCTTACCTGCCATAAGTTTGCTTTTCCTGGCCTCCCTTTATCATGTTTATACGGTGAAATTTCAAGAAAGTCTAAGTCGTTCCCATCCATATAAGAAAGTGTTGTCAACTCTTACAAACTACACATTGTGCTTTGTTCTTGCCAATCCCATCAATTTGTCAGACTAACAACGCAGCTTAGGAAGCGAAGAACATATTTCCAGTATTTTTCCTTTAATATAAATCATATTAGGATACATTTGAATGCTAAGTGATAGCAGCATATTAATTTGAAAAACTGAAATGTTTTCACTGCAGTCAATGTGATAAAATTCAAAATTTCTTGACATTTTCCACATAAGGATACTTATTTGCATAATATGCAAATGAGGCAGATTTGCTAGCTTTTTAAAATAAAGACATTGAACTTATTTATTCATCATGAACTTTGTTTCAAAATTACTCGCTGTGGACAATCAATATGTAATCTTTGGATTAATTTCCTCATTTTCTATTTTTAAATGGCTAATTTGCATAATATGCAAATTAATTTTCAGGCATTGTGATGAATTCTCATGCTTAGTGATATAGTAGCATATTAATGTCAACATTAATGAAATGTTTTCAAGCAGTCTATATGAGAAAAATCACAATATCTTGACATTTTTTCAATATAGGGATGCTTATTTGCATAATATGCAAATGAGGTAGAATTTTTTGCACTTTTGATTAAAAACATTGAATTCAGTTATTTATCATGAATTTCTATTCAAATTAAATTATTTTGGACATTTAATTTGTAATTTTTGGATTATTTCCTTTCTTTTTCTAATTTTTCATGGCTAATTTGCGTAATATGCAAATTTCATACATTTCCACTGCTTGGATTTCTTGGGACTTTTAGTATGTTGTTTAGGGGACCTTCCTGGAAAGCATTTCTGTGGAATATCTCGTGTTGCAATTAGTGGTGGGTTACCCTCCTATTCTGGCTAGATTGACTGGACTAAACGGTCTCATTCGAGTTCAAGGCCAGACATCGCGAATCGATCATTGATCATAAATGTTTATTTTTATTCAATACCTAACCTTGCATAAAATTATGCTCCACACGGCGTGTTTTCTCAAATGATCACACTTTCGACGTGGCTGCCGGCGTGGCTGCCGCACGTCGAAATCGAATATTCAAGCAGTTCGGGGCGCAATTTCTGTAATAGGACGAAGTGGTGATGGCATGTAATAACCGAGCTCCACACACGTGATCATCTTCCTGTATGTCTCCTTATCGCCAAATGTCAACAGAATTAAATTTCACGACTTCATCGACGCCCCGGATTTTTCGGCGCGAAGAAGTAGTACAAAACAACAACAAGAACATTTCAGATATTCACGTCGGCCTTGGAATTGCAATCGGAGGCGTTAGAAATCTATTAATACGCCGCGATATAATTGGGCGCGTGAATGTATAGAATTACTCCCTTACGATTGCTCGCAAAGAGAGGCAAGTATCAAGTTGTAAACCCCAAAAGATCTTTGCTAACACCGTTCTTAGAAGCTCTTCTTGGACGCCATTAACAGCGCTCGATGATCCGCATGGATGTGACGGATTCGCAGTTCGGAGGAGATTAATCAGGATAGAGTGTCTCCAGTTTGACGAATGCACGGGTATTTTGTTTACGAGTGAAAAATGAGATAAAATTATGTAGATTAAACCATATTGACGCGTTGGATATGACTGTCTCGAGATGCATTCATGGTTTCCCGTTTTAGAGAATCCCCAACCAGATTGACCATGTTCCAGTAAGTGAAGACTTTCCTCCCCTACCACATCGAATTTAAAAAAAAGTCCGAAGGGGAATTTCCCTAAATATTTAATCAAATTTCAGCAATGACATATTTTAAAATTCTTTTGATGTAGGGGGGGGGGGGCATATTTTACACTACACTGATGTTAAATAGCTCAATCGGCTTCCACATTATTTTTTTTTAAATAGGTTGATCTTTACATCGTCGTAATACATATGTCATCATGTTAAGGTATTGACAAGAATAGCGTGTTTAGATGAACGGTTATTTTTTTTCTTCACTATTCTTAAAGGAAAATAAAACATTTGAAATAAGATAGCTTACATGTATATGAAAACAGAAAAATCAAAGAAACAGATAAAAAAATCAGACAATAATGAGAAAGTTATGAGCATTTGAATATTGTGATCACTATAATGCTATGGAGATCCTCATATTGGCAATGCGACAAAGATGTGTGATGTCACTTGTAAACAACTCTCCCCATTACTTTAGTATATATTTCACTAAAACTGCCTCTTTTACCATCTATCAGTAGATCGTGTTCTTTCTATAGGAGAGCATGTAATACAGATTTTCAAAGAATATTTCATGGATAAGGAGTTTGTATCACCATAAGAAAAAGCAAAAAGAGACACTTTGGGGGTATTTTATAGTCCATCAAAGGGAATGTTGTTCACATGTGACATCACACATCCTTGTCGCATTGCCATTAGGAGGATCTCCATGGCATTAGTGATTGCAATATTGAAATGCTCATAACTTTCTCATTATTTGTCCGATTTTTCTCAAACTTTCTTTGTTCTTAAGTCTTTGCTTTTTCTGTTTTGACACAAGCCTACTTGTTCCAAAGGTTTCATTACCCTTTAATATCACCCCTAAGAATAATTTGCTTTCTTCGTTAATATACATTTTAATAATGCACTCTATCCACGGCTATTCATCATGCTTACATGTATTACCCCCTGTGGACAGGAATTGTGTAGCTTTAGTGACACGAGAAGAAGAGAAAGGAGAAAAAAGAGAAGAAGCAGAAGAAGAAAAAGAAGAATACAGACCCTCATCATCCAATATGCCCCCTCTCTCCCTTTCTCTATTCAATTCGCACACACCTTCCCACCCCCAACCCACACAAACACACCAGCGATTTTTTTTTATCTGATCATCACCATGATCACCCCTCCTTAAAGGGTGGAGATAGAGTGCATGCAACTACCGCCCTCATCTACATGTACATGTACAATGATGTATGACCCCACACCAACCTAGACCTACGTTGATACCCCAAATGGAGTCAATAAATAAATCAATCAATTAATACCCTAGCCCCACCCCACGCCCTCCCACTCTCACTGTCCCATGCCTGGCAATCTATATACAGTGCGTATACAAAAAACGGGACAGTTTTGAAAAGTCTATACAAAAATTGTTTTGAATTATGACATCTATATTTTGATGTTAATAGATGCTCTAAAATCTTATCTTTGAAATGCCAATTAAAAAAAATTAATTTTGTTCATGCTTGAGCGAACACGGGACGTTTTTGTCGGGGGATCAAAAAGAGGCTTGCGCCAAAATGGCAGAAATTAGAAATTTGATGATCAGACTTCTTGCTAATCAGCACACTTTTTCTTAACCTTTTCATTATCTTTGCCATGAATTTTTAATTATGCTGTCAAATTTCATTTACAAATTCATTTATTTACTTGAATTATTTTGTTTTTTTCATTTAAACTTCTTTTACCTTTGAATTTTCCTTCATAAGTAAGAAAAAAGAAGACCTTTCGTAAACCAAAGCAAGGAGATTTGCATTATTCATTGGAAAAACTTGTAATTGTTCAAATCATTTTATTATGTGAAACGAATTATGTTTAATGGTACCTTTAAAAACATGAATGCTATTTTCATGGGGTTATTGATGCCTTGACCAAGTTTAATTATGTTCTTGACAGGACAAACAGGAAAGGATTCATGTCTTTCAATGGCAATGGTGTATTGAGTCAATTTTGAAGGAGCAAGATATGGCAGATCGGATAAAATGTATTAAAAAGTTGTGAGGGAGCCAAACGAGCAAGCAAAGATTTCCACTTTTTTATTAAAATATCAAATTTTGTGATAGATTTTTCATTTTGACATAATATTCAGAAAATAAATCATATTTCACTTTCTATCTTTCCTTTTATTTCCTTTCCACTTTTCTCTTATTTATTGAAGGGGATGCACCCCTGAGCCCCCGCCCATCTGCATGCCACTGTTTAAAGGCACCATAACATTTGTAGCAATAATGAAAGGATTTGAAAAAAATACACGCTCTCCCATACTTCGGTTGAATTTTTTTGTTTCTGCTTAATGGAAGAATACTCAAAGCTAAAAGAGAACATATTATAAAGTAACAACAACACAACAATTCAAACAAATAAACAGATTTGAAAATGAATTTTGACCGCATAATTCGAAAATTATGGCACAAATAAGGAAAAGGTTAAGAGGAAGTCTGCTGATTAGCAAGAAATCTGATCATCATATTTCTCATTTTATGATATTTTGGCACAAGCCTCCTTTTTAACCCAAGACAAAAACATTCCGTGTTCACTCAAGCATGAACGAAACTAATTTTTTAATGGAATTTGAAAGATAAGACTTCAGAACACCTATAAACACTCAAATATAGACATCATAATTTGAAACAAAAATTTTATAGACTTTTCAAATCTGTCCCGTTTTTTGATACGCACTGTATAGATGATGCCCTTCTGGGAACGGCTCGATTTTCTTCGATCACTTCTGACCTATTCAAAAGAGTGTAAGTCCGCGCTTTTCAATGATCACGGACGCGATACCGTGGATGGCAACCCCACTTCACCGTAACCTTCCCCTGGTCGAGGGGGAAGGCGATCGGATATCCCCAAGATCGATTTATCTCAACGATTTGATCATCTCTCTCGACTTCTCATCATCATCATCGTCATCTCAGATCATATCAAGTTTGGAAAATGGGACAAGGCGGGGAAAGGGAATCGTTACCACTGGATCGTTACTCGTCGAACAAGTTCAAGGTACACGTTGAACCATCCCTGCATTGTGTCATTTCGTGGGCGCCACTAAGATTGAAATTCGCGACGCACAGCGGAACGGATTATGATAAAAATGCAAAGTAACATTTTGTAAACGTATTTGGCGTGCATTGGTAGATGCGGTGTCCCCCTCCTCGGGGGGGGGGGGGGGGGGCACTCCAATGTTATTTTTTTAAGTAGTGACGTTAAATGCTCCGTTTATTGCTAACAAAATATCCATGCATGTTTATGATATTGAGCACAATATTTATACTCTTATTCTAAATTCGGGTCTCTAGGTTTGTGTATACGTATCCCTTCCATTGGAGATTGAGATGACTCTTCATTGGTGAATAGTTTTTGGTAATACCATATACTTGTACATGTATAACTTACACATGCACGTAATTTAGGCTTCCTTTTAAATTGCGGAAAGATGGCATATGAGTACTTCCAGCATACCAAGTGGTGTAAAATCTTCAAAAAGATATATTTTATAAGGGAGTGAGTCGATTGACCGAGTTGATTCCGATAAATATTCAATTAATTTTTCACTTGTAATTGAAGGATCTGTTACAAACTTTAGGAATAATTTTGTGATTAAAACGATTTCGGCGAGGAGGGGAGGGGGGGGGGGGTGGGGGGCTGATTAGACAAAAGCCCTCCCTTTGCCCCCCCCCCCTGCGCTGCGTACGGTTATGATTTCAGCGAGGCTTTTTTTTTTTAATAGAAAGGAGTTACTTCATTTTGCAGGCATCAAAACACCAGACGCGATAGACTGTGCAGTAAAAATGAGTGGTTATGATTATGAAGGAAACCTCCCGTGGAATCACGGTAATATCAACATGATTATTTCAAAGAAAAATAGTTGGTAAATGGGGCAAGGACTTTATTTTAACGAATATTAAAATACCATCACCCCAAATTACCCTCGGTCGCTACTCGTGCGTACAGAGCTACTAGACGTACAAGTGAATCGGCCCCAGGCGTAACAATCTGAGTAGATTAACGGGAAGAAGAAAACAAGGAAGAATGCCGGAGGGCGGGAAAAGCCGGCCTCTCTATTGTGCAGTGATGCGGACGCGTGCTTTTACCTTAATGCCTCGAGATTATGAAGGGCAATATGAAAGGGAATAGAGGGAGGAGAGTGCATAGGTGAAACGCTAAAAAGGGCGGGTGAAAACGGAAGAACAAATGGAAAGAGTTTAAAAGGGAACAACGAAATAAAGAATGGACGTAGATAATTAACCAGGTCCAGTGATGTATTTAGGGGGGAAAACAGGAGCATTTCCGCGCAATGGTACATCTTGATTGTAACACTTCTAAATAATTCAGTATTGTTTCATTGCCAAATTTGTACAACTTTCAACATTTCTTACATTTTACCTATCAACCAGGGACGTCCGGGGCGTTTCCGGTCCAGATAACAATTAAACTCATGTTTTATGTAAGTGAGGGTGCATGAGTGTGTGCTTGTGAGGCAGAGTGTACATGAAAGAGAGAGGGAGGGAGAGAGAGGGGGGATTGGTGGAGAATCTAAAGTATATGTTCATATCTACGTAAGATTCATTAATTCACACGTCTTTTAATGTGACAAGTTTGCGAGGGGGAGGTTCAAATTGAGTCAAATCAATCAAATTCTTATTTTCATAGAGGAGAGGTCGCATAAATCTGTGCCAGGCATATTTCAGGTTTTACCCACTTGGTTTACAAGCAGATGATCTAATTCTCATATCATCAATTTGTAGAGAGATAGAGAGGGGGGGGGGTAGAGAGCAGGAGACAGGAAAGGGTGAGGAAAGCTAGTGAAAAAGAAAGAAAGAAACAGAAAGACAGGCGGAGATAGAGGCAAGAGGATAAAAATGGCTTTAAGAGATTATGATTATCATCCTACCCTCTTCCAACAAACAAGGTGCACCTGCACAATGGAAATTTAATCTGTTTCATTAATTTCTAATGAATTCGAATACACCCTCTCCCCGAAACTTGAGGTTCACAAAAAGACGTCTCCCTCCGAGCAAGTCATTAGAGATCGGCAAAACGATGAAACCAGGGTCGTTCAAAGGAAAATATTGAAATGCTATATCCTTCAAGACACTGGAGTTACTAGAAAGAGCTGCTAGCTTAAGAAAGTTGACCGTAAAATATGGAAGTTATGAAATGCCAACGAGATAATCATCTCGTCATGTCTACATCTCACGGAAAAAATGACCAGATGACGAGATCTCGGATCTCGTCATGTCTACATCCTGTTAGATGAGGTAACCAGAAGCCATGATCTCGGATCTTGTCATGTCTGCATTCCTGAGAAAGAGATGATCAGATGACAGGAATGACATGATATTGACTCTGAGAGCTCATTTATCTAATCATCTCCCCTTCTGGATGTAAACATGACGAGATGTAAGATGATGGCATCTGATCAACAGTAATAGATATAGACATGACTAGATCCTAGATCTTGTCATCCGATCATACTGCTCCCCCCTTTATCAGGATTTAGGAATAAACGAGATCTAAGATGATGGCATCTAATCATCTCTCCTACAGGGTGTAGACATGACAAGGTCGGAGATCTTGTCTTCTGATCATCTCTCCCATATATAATCATGATGTTGACATGATGAGATCCAAGATCACGTCATCTGATCACCCATTTAAGGATGCAGACATGACGAGAACCGATATCTTGTGTGATCATTTTTTTCTCAGGGATGTAGACATGGCGAGATGATTATCTGAACATCTCGGGGGCACTTATAAACTTTCATAGTAAACCGAGAAATGTGAAAAGTCCTACTGGCGAATCTGACTCCAGACCGATCAAAGCTATTACGTTAATTTCAGTGACAGACCATCCTTCGGTTTGGAGTCGGCTTGTGTGGCTCGAGTAACAAGGATAACAAAATAACTTTTTGCAATGTCCCTTTAAATTCATAATTGATCGTTAATGAGAAAGAAGTCTGTCTGCTGTTGGCGTTGTTGCGTGCGACTGTAATCCAAGTTACTTTAATAAGGGAAGTTACAACTCGATGCAGAGGATCGAGCTCTGGTCATGTCTTTTAGATGCTGACGTTAAAGGTCTGTCCCACTGACGTAAATGTTCATATCTGTTTGATACACGTCTTTTTAAATTCAAACACACACACATTTATTTTCCCTTACCTAGTGTACGATATATAGTTCAATTATTGTGACATTAAGGTTCATAAAAAAGGTCTAAGATTGTTAAAGCTAACAGAGACATGTATGGTTGCCCTTTTCCGAATTATTGTTTACATTATTCATTATTTTTACTAGCTTAGGCACCTCCCCTCCAGCACATCAAATAGGCGGGGGCCTATAAGATGAACAACAACCACTTTCCTGAACCATTTTGAAAGGTTTTTCTAATTTCCAGCTGTTGATGATAGAACATGTAGAAGGAGACTTAGTTTTCATAAAGACTTCTTATCAAAACAAATGCACAATTTCGAGGACAAATTTACTATCAGCCAATCAGATTGAGGGATTCTAGTAGATTTTAATTCTTACTGTAAATGTGTTGTATTTACAAGTTTTATGAAACGGACCCCAAGTATACCATAACCTGTCATGTATTGATCAGAAAAAAAAATTAAATCATAAGAAACAACTAGACCTACCGTTTTTTCTGAACCGGTGAAAATTGACTTTTTAACTCCACTTGACAAACTACCAAGCATGCCTGGTTGGACAGTGCCACGCTCTCTCACACATTTTGGCACTCAACCTCAAATATCCGTCATCCATTATTTTCCCAAAATAAAAGGTCGGGATTCCTTGAAGAAGGGGGGGGGGGGGGGGCTAACTAGAAATAGAGGCGTTTAGTTGCCGTGGATATGTTGTTCTGTTTTCCTTCGTCAAAATGCTTCACGGTATTTTCAAAGCTATTTTGTACGCCATTCTGTCCGTGTAGGCCTATATTCTGTAATTTTTCCTGCCACTTAAATCAGCCACTTATATACGGTGGGCACGTCCAATGGCGGATCCAGGGGGGGGGGGGGACGGTAACACAGCCCTCCCGTACCTACCTTTTGAGAGCCATAATCAAAATTTGCAATGTAAATGAACCGTTTTTACCCACATGTGCCCCCCCTTGGAAGAGAGGACCGTTTCTTTTTTTGCTTTTCAAATATTCCGCGGACGAAATGACCTCCGAGTTTAGGTGAAAACCCCCTTTTTTTGCTTGTCAAATTTTCATCGGAAAAATGTGCCGCCCTTTTGGAAAATCCTGGATGCGCCCCTGGGCACGTCGTAGTGAAGTTCTGACAATCTTCTTTCAAACAGAGGGTCGTGGGTTCGAATCTTAGCTATGTCGTATATTAAGTTATTGTATTTTTGTTTGTTACCTTTATGAATTAAAAAAAAGAAAGTGATTTGAAATTTCATTGAAAGTGAGACACACGTATGTAAGATTAATTTGAAAGTTATAACAAAAGTGTTATGTAATACTCTTTACAAACTTGAATGCCTATTTTTATTTAGAACGGAAATGTAAACGAAATTATACCATCGATAGTGACTGATAAAAAGATGAAATTGACACAATGAATTGACACTAAACATCAAAAACAAAATAAAGGACAAAAATCCCACCAAATAAGATTTAGCTAAAATCCTAATAGGTCACGTGACTGACGATTTCAGTCACGTGATATCTTCAGGGAGGAAACCAGATCGGCTAGAACGAGTCGAGGACAAAACAAACCACCGTCAAGATGTCTCCAAAATGGCTTTAATGGATTCGATACAAAGAGAAAATCTAGACCAAATAGGTTTATTGAGGCTGTGTACAAAGTATGGAAAAATCGCTTATAGTCTATTGAAATACATTTTCTTTTATTTGCTCGCTCTGAATACGTGCGTGGACTGCGGAGTTTTGCATGAACATGGTTAAGGAAGGGGGGGGGGATAGGGCCAAAGTGGGGAAGCAATTTAATGTTTGGGGCTAAAAAGTGCGGAGTAACTCCTTTTGAATACTTGAAATCGCTTCAGAATGTGTCTATATGCACACTGCTTTCCGTTATCAATATGTTAGAATTATCATCCTTGGTTTCCGTAATTTATATCAGCTTTGAAGAACAATTACAGCTATAAAACAGGACTATCCATCGATTAAATCCACTTGAACCCCAATTCATTTAGCACTTTAATCCACGGGGAAATATAAGTAATGATAAAGAATTAAGAACAAAAAAAGGATAACGAAAAAAAAAAACATGATGGCAAATTTTCTTTTGGGGATTTGAAGATTATAATTTTTCTTGGCATAGTTTGATATATACGCACATGCATGCATGTATATAGCACCCCCCCTCCGCAGCAGAAAGTTGATCTAAAGGAATAGAGAAATTTTAACCAGGCAAACTAACAAAAAAAATCATCAAAATTCGATATAAAATAAAATGTTTTCGCATTTAAATGTTTTAACATTTAAATGTTTCGCTTTCAAATCAAATCTTTATTGGGGTGGGGTTGCCCCTTTACATGTTTCAATAGCAATTCATCTCTTTAAATTTGCGAGTAAGAAAAATGATTCGCTGATCTATTTAAAAGTCGATTGGCTGGATTTTAGATTACCTTTCAGAGAAAGTGAGGGGTCATTTTCCATTTCTTCCAAACTCATCTGTGTCGATTCTAGCATAGATTAGTGGAGTAGTAAGCTTAAACATGTTAAATGGAGACGTGGGGGTATAGGATATTAGAAGCTGCGAGTGAGCGAAGCAAGTGAGCGCATTTTTCTCCCTTTTTTATACAAAAATCCAATTTTGTGAAAGATTTTGACATAACATGTGACAATAAATTCAACCCGTTTTCCTTTTTATTCTTTCTTTCCCTACTTATTTCTTGGTTGTGAAACTTTTTTTTTTTTTTTTTTTTTTTTTTTTTTTTTTTTTTTTTTTTTGGGGGGGGGGGGGGGGGGGTCCATGACCCCGTAGCCCCCACGCCAGTGTAAGCGATACCATGGTTGCTGTATAAAGTTCTAATCGTTTTCCTCCACAATTGCAAAACACATCCTAATATTTTCGTTATTTTTTTAAATACTGAAGCCACATTTGAACGCCTACATGTCTTATAATGGTTTGAAAAATAAATCGAAGCCAATTTCCCAAAAATTGTTTTGACGATAAATGGAATGTCGATAAAACTAGGATGTTCTGATCGGGGCTTCGGTAAACAAGGATTACTCAATGATGCGGGGGTGATTGCATGAATATGAGTTCCTTTTGAAAGAAAAAATACATTTTCTCAGTCCTATAATGCGATCTTAAATCATGATAACGATCATAGAAAATCATGTCTGGTGATGGGATCATTATTTTGGATTTGCGTAGTTTCTCATTAAAAAAATGAACTTGGTTAATGACGGTACCTGGCCTAATGAAGGGAGGGGGCGATGAATTTTGAACTCATCAATTTTTCATTCCTCAATAACCTTAATTCTTTTTCATATAACCACCCAGGAATAAAGAAAAAAAAAAGAGGAAAAGGGAATGAAAATGGTGGAATATGATACCGTTTGTTGAAAGGTATGTCATTTTGTAAAAGAAAATCCGATTCTAAAAAAGGCTACAATCTTCGCTCGTGCGCTCCACTCGCTCGGTACTCTTTAAATGTACTGTGTGAACATGGTGAAAGTGGGGACAGTGTGGAGACTTAGAAAAGTGAACGTGTTCTTGTGCTTTTGAGGGCAAACGCGTACATGTGCTTGAAAGTGAGGACAATGCGGAAGTTGTGTGAGGGTGTAATTTTGGGTGTATGGGGGGGGGGGGGGGGGGATAAGTTTGTATTGAATTACACACTTCTGTGCACGTTTTCGTTAATACACTTTACCCATCAACCGGAGACGTCTTATAACCGGGTACGTCCCCGGTCCAGATAACCATGCCAGGATCAATCCTCGTCTCATTTCAAACCGTGTCAGATAATAATAATAATAATGTTCATTTATATAGCGCAGTTACTATGTGCATATATTCAACTGCGCTTTGATACTTGGTATCATATTATCCCGGCTGTAGCTGAGCCGCCATATTAATAGGCGCTAAAGTGTTTAAGGAATACATTCTACCGCGTACCCATTCACCTCACCTGGGTCGAGTGCAGCACAATGTGGATAAATTTCTTGCCAAATGAATGTACGCCATGGCTGGGATTCGAACCCACAACCCTCTGTTTCAAAGTCCGCAGACTAATCCACTGGGTCACAACGCTCCAGATAGGTACCTATGAAAGCATGTTTTATAAAAAGCTCATGTAGGAGGGAGGAAGCGTCCCCAATAGAAGTGCTCTGCTCACGTATTTCCGAAAATGTGCGCAGTAGTAGATTAAATTCGTTTTTTAAGAGTATGGGACCGCAAACACACGTCCTCACTTTTGCGATTATAAGTGAATCCCCAATATTACAAAATTGTGTATGGTTGTGTGAGAGAGAGAGAGCAAAAGATATAAAAAGATATATAATTTTCATATATATATACAATTATGTTGAAAGACCGAGAGAGAGAAAGAGAGAGAGGCCCTGGAGGCATACATAATTGAGGAGAGAGTGAAAGAAATAGTACGAGAGAAAGTGAGAGTGGGGATAGTTTGGGTGATGAGAGGAAAGAGTATTATAGAACAAGAACATAGTCGATTATTATGATGATAAAGAGATAATTCGGATAATTCAGGAGAAAGTCCGCTTGTTCGCGATGAAAATCTTCAAAATAACTTTAAAGTTGAGAGAGGATCGATGTATCTCGGTGAAGAAAATCCATTTACTCAGGTGGCACACTTACCCGGGCTATCATGTTGCCGTAACAAAGAACATTTACCTATGGACATTTCAGTACTTGATACTAATATAAGATTCGAGGACTATGAACTTTTCCAAATCGCTCGACTTTGTAGTATCATTCTCAGTACTAGGAATTTGCGGACTTGACGACTGAGGATGGTCATAAGTAGAACAACAGATTGGTATATAGAAGAAGATCTCTTGACAACGTTGACCTGATTTTACTGTTATTCCTACGTCCTACAAGAAAGCAAAAAAAAAAATACAACAACCAAAATCAACAAACAACATGAGCTTAAAATAAATTACCACTGCCAGTATTTTGGGCAATTAAGCTCTGATTATGGGACTTAGACGAAGGGGGTGGGGGTGGTAGGGATGGGGAAGTCTGCAGACACATACCCTTAACTGATCAACAATAAGGTCTTCACAATAATATTGAATAGCACATTTAAAACTTATTGTCTCAATTTAAGGAATGAAATAGCAATAGGGCCTTCAGTAGGCCTACAGAAGCCATTGAAGGCTGTGTATTCAAATCACTTAACTCGAGTGAAGAGTCTGAACAGCAGACTAGAGGGGGGGGGGGGGTACACTGTAAAAATGAAGTGCTAATTTAGCACTTACAGTGCTTGTATAGTGAATGCACTTCGAGTGCTGATTTTCTAGTTCAAATTTGAACTAGAAAATCAGCACTGGTAGTGCAGTCACCATATATACAAGCACTGGAAGTGCTAAATTAGCACTTCATTTTTTACAGTGCATAGATGAATTTTAACAAGGGCGGAAAAAATTTCACAGTAAAACATACTCGACAATTAAAAAGGTATAAGATGGAGGATACACAATCACAGACAAAAACAACATTATAGAGGATACATGCAAGCCATGCACCGCCTGCTTTCACTCTAAAACAGGTTTACCCAATATTGGGTAAAATGTGAACATGCATGTTGGTTGGGTAATAAGATACCAAATATTTTGTAAATTTTACGCAATGTTGCGACCAAATAGCTCAATATGAGGTAAAAAAATACCAAGCAAACATGCATGTTCCCTTTCTACCCAATATTAGGTAAAATTTTACTCAGAGTGTAGGATTTTAAATAATATTCCGTTCAATGCAATGTCGAAATGAAATTTATTATTACAATAAATAATTTCGGCAATGAAAAAGCTTAAAATAACTCATGCGCATTTACTGAAGTTCGCTACTTGCTGCAAAGACGGTTTACCTATATTATCATTGTCTATAAATAGCTCGATAAGTAGCAAGGCGCAGGTATTTGGACCGTTTAAGAGTCGAAAGCGATTTGAAATTGATTGGGCAATACAGGATGAAAGAATATGGTGACGTGACCAGGAAGACTTTGGAGGAAGAAAACAGTGCAACAGGGCCTTTTTAACATTGCAAAATAATTCGTTTTATCCTTTGCCGTTCTTTCAGTTGCATCACAGCTAAGTTGATTACGATTACTGCATACTCTCTATTGTTTTGTTATGGAATATGTACCCTTGTTGTAATTACTTATTTCTGAAATATCCTATTCTATATTCATGATTATCTGATTCGGGCACCTTCATTGTTACGTAATGATCTGTCACTGTGAAATCGCTGTGATGTTCGTAACATTTTAAAAGAGATATAAGACAAGGCGGAAGTAAATATTTAGATAGACTTCTTAAAATCAAGCCGGTTCTTGAGTTTGACTAAAAATGTTACTGCTAAATTTTGGTCACACCCCCTTTGTAGACGATAAATTTAAAAGCAACCCCAAACAATGATCTTCATTAAAAAAGGGAACTTCACCAAATGAGATAGTATTTGTGACAGATTTGGGTCCAGAGGGGGTGGGGGGAGGCAATGTGCTGCGCGCCGCACCCTAGATCTGTGCCTGCTTTAGACTATCCCTCGACCCCCCCTCTTTAACAAAAAAGGATAATTCAATGATAAAATTACACCAATAATGTCATGAAGGCAAAGCAAAACGATTTCTATCCTCGGTCAATGTGAAGTCGGTTAAATATGTGTGACAAATACCATAGCGTAAAAAAAAATAAATGCACTCGCACTTTTATTGACCTCTAGGGGAACACGTTTTACCTATGGGCTAATAATCGGTAGATATTTTGCTTTTAATCTAGTCAGGTATAAAAGCACTATCGTTAAGTTGGGCTCTGATATCACAGGTATAACCCTTTTTAACTGATTAGGATTTGCCTGACCAAGCAACTGACTGTAAAGCATAAAAAACACGAAGAAACGAAATTAAATTAATTAATTTTTTTTACATCTTCCAAGGCTTTGTAACATTAAAGATGAAATCGACCGTTAAATTTAGCATATGTAAAGCAAACCATGTTCAAAAAGTCAATTCAGGAAGAAATATAAACCTTTTCCCTAAAATATTACATCTCCACGTTGGATACTCATTAGGATATCATTTCTTTTTTATTTCCATATTAAAATCTAAAGATAACAACTTGCGCTGTAACCCGTAAATCACAAAGAAAATAAATTTCACATAAAAAAATAACACGATTTAAAAGGATATAAGACAGAATTGAAATAAGTACATGTAATAATTACAATTACGATTAAATATGGAAAGCGGGTGGAGCTAAAAGCCCGAGGGGATTGTCTAGTGTGTTTTCAACTCACAGTAATGATAGTGCAAATGATATTCTAAACTATTTAAAACAAAATGTGACAAGAACAATGTACACAGTAAAAGGGCTTTAAAAAATCATACAATGCTGTTTACTATATGAGCCTTACAGCAGTAACTTGTGTGAGCAGTGAAAAAAACAGTGCTTAAAGTCTCAAAGAGCAACGTTCAATTATTAATATTTGAGTATCAATAAATAAAGCATGATCTTTTACACTTTTCAACAACTACTGTATTCAAAGGTTAACTTAGTAAACAGCGTAGTATAACATTTTAAACACCGTTTTTACTCTATAGAGAGGGGGAGAAAAGAATACAAGAAAGCTAGGCAAGAAAACGAAATTGTAGAATAGACCAAAAGATGGACATATTTTGTGACCACTATGCAGTATTGTATTTTAAATTGAATGATGACACATCCAATCATGACCCATGTCTAAATTGTTTGTAACATGTTCAAAGTGAGTTTTCTTCACAGTAAAAACGCTGTTTAATTTTTTTTGTACATACGCTGTTCACTGCATGTATAAACATTACAGTGGTTGTTCAAACAGTTTAAACGAGTGTTCAAAATCTTAAACAGCAGTTTATTTTTTCTCAATAAATTAAGCGTGATTATTTAATTCGTTAACAACTACTATAAGGTTCATTATAATAAACGGCGTTCTATACATTTTAAACACGGATTTAGATTTAAAGTCATTTATTTCCGTTCACCAAATTTTTTAAAATAAAATAACAGCAACAATACATATTCAATATAATACAAACAGTTCAATGACATTCATAACAAATATTGGAGATAAATTGAAACAAAACTAAAGTGAGTTGCATGCAATTATTTTATCTATAAAAAGAATGTGGAAATTAAGAAAAGAAAAGCTTGTATAGAAGGCAAGTCCCCAAACTTAATACTAATTAACAAACTATATACGAAACTGTGTGTTTACTGTGTTCGAGAGCATTCATGCGCCGATCCCAAACGCTCAGTCTATTTAAATTAGTTTCAGCGGCATATATATATATATATATATATATATATATATATATATATATATATATATATATATATATATATATATATATATATATATATATATATATATATATATATATATATATATATATATATATATATATATATATATATATATTCATGATCGTTATCGAAATATACAAGACTGGCAAATGTTCGTTAACAGCGCCATCTCAGCAAACCTACAGATAACAACGGTCAGTCACACCAACGAAACCAACTCCAAACCGACCGATGGTATGTCATCGGAAATAACGTAATAGCTTTGATCGGTCTGGAGTCGGTCTTTTGGTGTAACTGGACATAAAATATTTTCAGATATTTCCTTGTCAGATCAGATCGTGATAAAAAAGGTCACCCTTTTAAAAGCTGCCAACTTTTGATTTTTGATTCATTAAAAATAAATTGTGCCGACCGACCCTACTTAACATAGATTTTGATCAACTTCAAATGTGACATGATTGTATGAAGTGCGAGATGAGAAAATAAAGTTTCCTCTAATGTCCATGCAAAGTCTGGCTAGAGAGGTTAGTTTAAATGTCCCAATTCAATCAAATAAATGAAATTAAATGTATTTTCATGAAAATTATGAATACAATTTTTATTGCAATGTAAATTCATCATACAACTCATTTTCGTTATTACTATAAAAAAGGGAAAGAAAATCGCAGGTAGCGCGCCACACTTCAGTTGTTTTAAAAGTCACGTGTACGTTGGCAAATATCTCTCTACGAAACAGCACCTTGTCTGCTGTGACCTTCAAAATGGATCCACCGTGCTTCCATCCTCTCTGAAGTTCATTAATATCATGGTGGTATTACGCTTGGTTGCCCGACATTGCGAGCGATGGCTATTAATGGGCGAGCTTAGCTACTCAAATCAAAATGTCAATTTCTAGTCACATCTACGTCAGCGCTGATGGGATCGGAAGGAGGGTCTAAGAGAAGAAGCTTATCACGCTCTAGTTCTCGACCAAGCGTCGTGGAAAATAGTCCAACATCCATCGAATCTCGTTCTCATCTCTAAAATTTCTTCCCGACAATGTGACGTTGTACTTTTCTTGGTATTACCTAATGTAGAAGATATTTTTTGAAGTTATCGCTAAATAATGACTTAAACCGCTTTAGAATGAAACGAGAGCACTTGAATTGATATCATCAGATAGAATGAATTGAAATTCAATACGATTAATTAGTTTATACATCAATTTCATCTGAGTTACTATCGAGAATCGAGAGAAATAGTATCTTAATAGTAAAAAAAATTAAAGCTGATTCTTTCGTAACTTCCCTCATCGTAATGACTGATCATGTCGCAAAATTACGAACTATTATACAACAGTTTGATAAAATTTTCACACGTTATTGGAAACATGATTGTACTCGTGTATATTATATATATTGCATGTACTACTTTTACAACTCGAAATTTAGGGAGAAGGGAAAAAAATAAATGAGGAGTATTCAGATTATTATTTAGGTTGGCAATGCTAATAAGGGATAGTTTAGAAAGGAAATTGCTCGGAAAGAGCTGCACATTACTTTCTGAAATGTCAGTTAATGTTCAATAATGCATCTCAACCGCGGTTGTCAATGGGGCGTCGAAGAAGCTTGACGACGGGAAAAACAATGTTTGCCGACAAGGATAAATAAGACTCTGTTATTAATTGAAACACAGTTTTCCAGGAATGCAGGGATGGCAGTGGGTATTTCTTAGGAGATTAAAGGCATTAGTTGATATCGACTTTACTTAAAACAAATCTTAACCACAAGATCCCATTTGTTACTTGCGCATGGCTTTGGTATGTTGTAAAAATTAAGCCCTGAAAAAAAAACATTCACCCGAAAATAAATTTTCAGTGCTTAAAGAGGTAGAAAGTAAAGTGCCCAGAAACACTATCATAAATCTTGAAAGTGAAGGCATGAACTTGATTCATTTTTTTATCATTGTGTGTGTTTATTCATCCATATAAACAATAATGATACAACACATTACAAAGTTCAGGGGCATTTTAAACGAGACCTTTGCAATGTTAACAAGAGTCTTTAAGCCTTCTGGCATTCTGTGAGGAACAAACAATATATTCTAGAAATTTCTCAAAAATAGATTGTTGTTTTGTAAAAGTAAATGCAAATTACACGGCTGTCCATTTTCTTGTCAGTTTTGTTGTTGGGTATTTTACAAATGATGAATCTTTCTCGTAATCTAATTTTAAACTGTAGCATCGATCTATGACAGCGAATGGCACTACGTGTTTTGAATAAACAACCGACTTTTAAAGTCAGACCGCAGGTCCCTATGCTAATGAGCAAAAAGGCCAGATTCATCCAAATCATCTCGTGGCTGAATCCTCCTTCTTGCAAAATCTCGTGATTCGTGAGATTTTCTTTCTCTAAGAATTTACCCGTTTTTACCTCAAGTTAAATTAAATATTATTGCACCATCAGATAGAGTAAATGTTACTCTTTCATATTGGTCATTTATTTTGTATACAATATTTTGTTAAATAAGTAAATTTCTGGCCTGAAAATGTGCCTCAAAACTGAATTTTCTTCCTCTGTTTTCTTTTGCAAATTGTGCAAAAATTTTTATTTTGAGCCTCAATGATATCTATATCACCATAAAGCTGAACTTCTGTACTTTCTCACAATGCCGCTCTTGATATGCGGCACCTTTTAATCGGGTCAAGATCACACTTTTCCCACCAAGGTACAAGAAGAGATTTCTGAAATTTTGTACTTGCATGAAATCCAGAGTTCTGATTGGCTGGATAAGGTTCACAGAACAATAGGCGCGGGGTATTTGAGGAGATTACCACATGGGAAGTGTGACCTTCCCATGAACCCAGGCACTGGAACCGTTGGAATTTGCCAGTATGTGGTCTCTTTGACCAATCAGAGTGCAGTATTCTTGTTTTCAAGCTGCTTTATGTACTTTGCCAATGAAAAGTGTGATCTTGACCCGATTAAACCAATTCTTATTTTGAAACCTAAACAATTTTAAAGCATAGCGTGTGGGGTGCTTATGTGTGTGAGAGAGAAAGAGAGAGAGGGAGAAACTATACTTGATGATAATAATCAAACAGAAAACATTAACATCAGAGGAAAAGTTGGGGGATGAAGGGGGGGGGGGGTAAAAATGTGGGACATGACTATAATTATGTCAAAGCACAATTTATTTTAGAGATTCAGTATATACCTGCTGGTACACTTTTGTTCATACCTGGATTTAGCTTGATTATATTGTTTCATGATTAATCAGAACTTCTGTCAGATCAGTTTCTAGTAGTATTATCAGTAACTTACAAACTATCGTGTATGACGAGGAATTACCTATTGAATCCAGTAAGGAAGTATCCCATACCAATGACGAAGCTGCAAATTATTTGATAAACCGAAATCCATTTCTCTCTCAAAACCCCATCTCCACTTCTCATTTTTGTCTCACCTGCATAGCAGAGTGAGACTATAGGCGCCGCTTTTCCGACGGCGACGGCGGCGGCGACGGCGACGGCGGCGGCGGCGTCAACACCAAATCTTAACCTGAGGTTAATTTTTTGAAATGACAGCATAACTTAGAAAGTATATGGACCTAGTTCATGAAACTTGGCCATAAGATTAATCAAGTATTACTGAACATCCTGCCTGAGTTTCCTGTCACATGACCAAGGTCAAAGGTCATTTAGGGTCAATGAACTTAGACCATGTTGGGGGAATCAACATCAAAATCTTAACCTAAGGTTAAGTTTTTGAAATGTCATCATAACTTAGAAAATATATGGACCTGGTTCATGAAACTTATACATAAGGTTAATCAAGTATCACTGAACATCCTGCATGAGTTTCACATCACATGACCAAGGTCAAAGGTCATTTAGGGTCAATGAACTTTGGCCGAATTGGGGGTATCTGTTGAATTACCATCATAACTTTGAAAGTTTATGAATCTGATTCATGAAACTTGGACATAATAGTAATCAAGTATTACTGAACATCCTGTGCAAGTTTCAGGTCACATGATCAAGGTCAAAGGTCATTTAGGGTCAATGAACTTTGGCCAAATTGGGGTATTTGTTGAATTACAGCCATAAATTTGAAAGTGTGTTGGTCTAGTTCATAAAACTTGGACATAATAGTAATCAAGTATCACTGAACATCCTGTGCGAGTTTCAGGTCACATGATCAAGGTCAAAGGTCATGTAAGGTCAAAGAACTTTGGCCACGTTGGGGGTATTTGTTGAATTGCCATCATATCTCTATAAGTGTATTGGTCTAGTTCATAAAACGTGGAAATAAGAGTAACCAAGTATCACTGAACATCTTGTGCGAGTTATAGTAGTTTTCAAAATCAGCACTGCTGCTATATTGAATCGCGTGATGCAGGTGAGACGGCCAGAGGCATTCCACTTGTTGTATGTCTATATGATATAGTTCCCAAATTCTTCTTCCTCTGATGGATTACATTCTTAACATTAGAAAAGTTGGGAAAGGGATCATGGTCGCGCTAGGAGGGCGTTTGTATACAGCGACATGATAACGGAGAAATAACTGCGAAAATGTATTGTCAAATGCTTTTCATGACAAAGAACAAGAAGTCTTTGTCGAAAATAGATGAATCAAGACAGCAGTTAAGTCTCTGGACAAAAGACATATTTGCAATTTTTCGTCAGCATCAAAATCTATAGGACAAAACTGCTGTTCCGGTTCACCATTTTTCAACAAAGAACTTCTAGCTTTTCTTTGTCCTTTGACGGAAATATTCAATACATTTACAGTGTTCCTGAATCCTCCGTACAAGGCGGAGGGAAAACTCGCAATGGTCTGTCCGTGGGAGGATGGGGGTTGTAATGGCTCTTGCGTGTGTTTAGAAGTGTGTGAGCGGGATAGGATTGGTGTGGGTGAGGTGAGGGTGGATGAGTTTGAAGGCAGACGTTAAGGTCTGCGGAAGGGTTCATGGGTGTGATAGAGGTAGAGAGGAATAGAGAGAAAGAGGGGGTGGAAATTGTGTGAACATTGTGTGTGTGTGTGTGCGCAGGTAAATACGAATGGGGACATTGGCCGTGCTGGCACGGGGGGGGGGAGGGGATCACATTCAGATTGTCATTTTTACGTTCTTGTAATCATGTGCACGTTTATAAAAGAGAGGGGGAGGTCTGGAGAACCCCCCACCCTCCCTTTAGTTCCGATTCCGAATCCCCTTACTGGGGATAGTGCATGGGAAAGAGGGTGTGTGTTCTTCTTAGAGAGTGAGGGGAAAAAAAAGGAAGAGAGAACGAGAGAGAGAGATATGATGATGATGATAATGACATTAATTTTGTAACTAAAATGAAAAAAATAAATAATAACGACAACCATAGGCGGCGGAAGCGGGGGGGGGGGGACGTGTCCCCCCTAAATTTGAGGTGGGGGGGACGATCCCCCCTAAATTTTGTGGTTATCCTTTTTTTTTTTTTTTTTGCTTGTGAATTTTATTTCCTGCGTCCCCCCCTAAAATTTTGGGTTGATAAACTTTTTTTTTTTTTGCTTGTCAACATTTTTTGGTTGGTCCCCCCTAAAATTTTTGGCTTCCGCCGCCAATGACAACAACAACAACCGGTGCACTTGGAATGCACAAGGAAATGCATACAAAGGTGTGACTTTCAGCGCCAGTAACAGCACGGGGTGGACTCACGCGGGGGAACTGACGAGCATAAATCAATAAAAACCCATATAAATATTCGATTGTCACAGTATCGGTTTCTCAGAAAATGAAGGCTTACACGCTCGCTTCGATCTGATCTCAACGTGTTGAATATTTGAATGTGAGTGAATCGTTATTCGCGGAGGTGGTGGCAGTAATCATGACATATCTTTCATTAAGAGGAACTTGGCTCTGAGATGTAGGTCTATGGATTGAAGAAGAAAGGAAGGAAGAGAAAGAGAGAGAGAGAGAGAGAGAGAGAGAGATGCTAGTGTGGGATAGAGAACGAGCCGAGAGATAGGAAGAAAGAAGGAAGTCTCAACAACTTGACATCTCCCTTAGATATCAACACACAAACTTATTGTGATTTAGATAAAATATTTGATATTCATTTTTGTTCCGTGTTCATGATTGAACAGTTTCTAAACAGCAATGATCGTGATCTTTTTTTTTTGATAGATATTTCGTCTCATAATCGTTTCTCCTTCGACCTAATTCATTCCCGATTGTGACGGTACAAGGCAGCATACTGATTATCACAGATTGCTTTCTTGTTCCAGATATTCATGCATCTGATGATTTCCATGTAAATTAAAATCCCTACGGTTTGAGAACGGGTACAAATCAACCAGATACCCGAATTTCAAACGATAAAAACTGAATTTATATGCAATCTAGTTTGAGTCTTTTTGGCTTTGTATTCCATATCTAAGCATGTCGTTTATCTGTATCCGCAGGAGTCCTCGATTGAATATTCTGTTAAAAGTTTGATCGAACGGCCAGTAATCTAGCAATTATTCTCAGATGGGCCAATCCTTTAAAGACGATTCTTGTAGCGGATTCCGTAAAAATTGGTAGGATTATAATATTAATTTAGATGGATATACGTATATGTACGTGTTTCTCTCTTGTCAATTGAAATTGAATATTAAAATATACTTTGCTCAAGCTTAAAATTCAGTTCAACTAAGGGAAAACATGGAGAAAAGGGTGAGGGGTGATGTTTTGGGAAATGGCTATTTCGCCGAGATGTTTAGATATTTGGCAATGACATTTTCGAAGCTCTGAAACTTCTTTTACTACTTAGATGTAATTTAGCTAGGAATATAATCTCTTCTTATAGAAATAACCCTAATAGGTCGGATAACATATAGCCACTCACGGGTTTTATGAACGGGTTGGGGGGTGGGGGTGGGAGGGGAGGGTGGAAAGTTCAGGGCCAATTTGCTAAATGCGTGATGCGGTAATAATTTATTTGACATGATACCAACTGAACACCTGTCCCTTCTCGGAGTAGCATAAAGTCTAAACCGCGATGCTAGTATGGGACGATGGCGAGTTGCAACGGGGACGGATTCTACAACATAAATCTATTGAAAATGCCTGTCAAATCACGATTAACAGCTGAGAGTTTTTTTTTTGAAGATTGCTGAACGGGGAGAACTGATCGTCATACGTTTCGGAACTGACAATAAATTGCACATGTTTCGTTTTCCAGAGTCCAGGACGACACTGCTGTTTTGACTCACCGATTTTCGACAAAACCTTCTTTGTCATGAAAGGCTTTTGACAATTGGTTCTCTACGTGTCAGAAAGCGTCTGCATAGTATTTGCGAAAACTCCCTAATACGACTCTGACAAAGGCAGTGTGTTGCTTGTAACCTACGGCATAAGCTTTTAAAAGACACCCCAAAATAATTTTTTCTACTTTAACACCATCATATTAACGTCACTGTTACAGGATATTCCGACAACCTCGCATCCGGATAATGTGTATTTGAACTTCTCAAATGGCCCCATGGTGGGGTTAGTATTACCGTGCCCCGGCACAACGGCTTCCCGGCATTTCCACCGGGGATAATGGGAATCAAAGTTTCAGTCAGTATCCACTTTTCTCTCTCTTTTTGTGAAACTCAATACCTGCATAACCTAATTCCCATTGTTTTCCTTCCCGGGACTCGAATATTAGAAGTGACATATTTTGCACCCTAAAATGGAGTGATATTTTGCTAAAAAAGTGAATTTGTTAACTTCCATTGACGTCAATCATTGATATTTTGGATTTTTTTTTTTCGTAATTTTTTTAAATTTTTTTGGGTGAACACACGTAACTTGAATTTTCCAGAAATTGGAATTGCTTTAATATTTTTGTCATCATGCCTTCCAAACCTACAACTCTTATACAAATTATAGGTCTTTAAAAAAACGGGGAAAATCCTCTCGGATTGTGGCAAAACAGAAGAAATGTGATACAACGATGCCTCAGGATATAACGTGTTATACTTTTTTACATCACAGCCCGTATGAAGTCTTAGGTCAAAATAAGCGTGACAGAGACTCCCATTTTCAAAGTGTTACTACTCTATATCTGACCAGGGACGTGTTAGGAAGGATAGGAAACTCAAGCACAATACATTCGAAAATCTATAGGAATACATATGCATCTCAATAATTTACAAAGAATACCACCGGGGTTTCATCTTCCATGTGGCGTGCCGACGTTTACCCTTCGGAGCCCTTGTGATATTTTCATGTCAGCATAATATACAAGAATAGTGAACAAAATTATAAATACTCACAAAATTGAATAATTCAAACATTTTTCGACAAAAATCGCGCTATTTTAGAGCTCACTCATTATGAAAGATGTATGATTATGAACATATTTTTAAATAATACATTATGCGTGTTCTTGCGTGATCCTGAGATAATCAATTTTTAACATTACTCGAATTATGGTTATTTCTGTTCGCCGATACCCGTTATGCTCACAAAACGTACTCAAGGCATTATTAAGAACAAAACAAGCCGAGTTAGAATCTGACTTTATCTTGTTGCTCCGAGAATCTGTCGCCCAAATAATAAAATGAAGATGTCTGTATTGTTGAAACACTCGAAAGGCATTGTTGGAACAACTGATTAAAACACAATATCCTGTTGCCGGCTCGTCAAATGGGGTTAAAGCAGGCTGGTACTAAGCAGGTACACATTTCTGTCCTTCCTAACACGTCCCTGATCTGACATGTCAGATAACATGGAAAGTCATGAAACATAATTGTTAGAAAGTTGCTAATAACAGTATTGATAACTATGAAATCACAACAACACCCCTTTAATAATCTAACACCACCCTGTTAATCATTGATAATGGTAGTAGTACTACTATAATGGTAAGGATGAGGATTGCATGCTTCGAAAATCGTCAATTTGGGTGGGGTTAGTAAACTCCAACCAAAGTGGGCGTCCTTCAGTTTTCAACTTCAACTACACATAAAATAATAATAAATTGCCCTCGCTTATATAAATTTTCTAATATCTTAAATTTGCCCCATCCCCATGCACGCCCCCTAAAAAAAAAGGGGGAAGAAAGGTTCGTTTGTACAGCCAGGAATTATAGTCATGATCATTCCTTTTTATCAGTCCGGGAACGATATTAAGTTGGAACTTGAAGGAATGATAGTCAATAACACACGAGGGGATATAGCTCACATTCCTGAACTTAATCCTGCCTCATCACACCATGGCAAAACAGTCATCCTAAGCCCGTGCTCGAGAGACATTAAAGGGCATACGAACTAAATAGTCCCACCTAAAATCCTGTGCTACTCATATCTGACTAGACTAATTGCCCATAATGCAACGATTTTAGAAGTGTAGTCTTGTAACAAATGCCCTCTTGAATGATAACATACTGATTCACAACTCAATGGATTCATATCGCAATGATTATGTTACCAAGTAGCAAAAACAAATGCATTTTCACATTTTAAACATTTAAGTTTATATATACAAATCAAATTATTGGCTATTTATCTTCTATAATTATCATCAATTTTTTTCTCAAAAGGTATATTTTAAGACTATCCGTTTAATAGTACAAAGTCAACGTTCGGTTCCCCTTTAAAAAGGCAGTAGGACAATTTTAGCTTCAATAGCAGCAGCTGTATTTCTGAAGTACTCATAATGCTCTAGATTCCTTACCATAATGCAACATTTGTTCACCACAAATAAGCTACCAACACTGATCCGTGTGGATACAGGTCAGTGGTTGTCAACGAACCGAGAATTACGCTATGCATTTTTAAATATTTCCTTTTCCCCCACTAGATCGAGTGGGCACGATAATTGTTATACATCGGGGAACAATAAAGAAATGCTTAATATTAATAATTCAATGAAAATTTGTGTTACGTGGTTTGCTATCACGCTACACTTATGCTTGATTGTAGGCCTGTGATCAATATTAACTTTGTTCAAGGAATCTTTAGGTTGTTTTACATGAGAGTGTTTATTTATTCATTCCATTTTTTGGGGGGAGGTGCTGGTGCATAATAATAATAATAATAATAATATGCATTTATATAGCGCCATCTATCTAGAAATATTCTATTCCGAGGCGCACAAGAAAAGATAAGACTTCAGTTTAGATTTGAAGGTCTCCAGTGATGGTATCATTCATAAATATAACGTCAAATTATTCCAGAGAGAAGGTGCTGAGGCAGAGAAAGCTCGCGCACCATATGCTACACGTGTCTTGGGAGTCTTAAGAAGTTGCTGGTGTGATGATCTTAGGCTACGAGCTGGTGTATAAGGCATGACAAGGTCTTGTAAAAATATGTTGGTGCCAAACCATTTAACACTTTCCAAGTGAGAAGAAGTATTTTAAATTTTATACGCTTCCGGATTGGCAACCAATGTAACTTTTGGAGAATTGGTGAAATGTGTTCATATTTTGATGTACCGGTTAAAACTCTGGCAGCTGTATTCTGAGCATACTGAAGTTTATTGACATTGCGTGAGGTTATGTTAAAAAGAAGAGCATTTCCAACATCTAATCGAGATAGTACAAATGAGTGTATAATAAAATAATAAATTTCTCGATTCTATTTAAAATACACATATATGTATTTTCCCAATAGTGATTGAAACTATAGAAAGGGAAGAAAGGACAACATGAGATTTATGTGCGTTAGGGAGAGAAAGAAACAAAGAGATGGTGTCTGACATGTCTGAGTTTTTTGGACAGTAGGGGAACTCAAGAATCAGTCCATCTTGCTTTTTTGTGAAGGTGTGTAAGGAAGTTTACTGGGGGAGCCTAAATTTGTTTTAAAAAAGTGTTTCAAATGTTGTTCATGTAGAGCACCGAGACATACGTTCGAATTCACATTTTACCTAGTTTCTCTTCGAGCGGGAGGGACATCCAGGACACCCTTTTTTTCGATCACTAAAACCCATCTTCGCAGATGCTTTCCAACCCATCACGTAATCTTGAAAATGAATACGTCATTCATTTCGGGGAGATTGGCGTGCATGCTGACGTAATCGATACCGATGAGATATCAAGGGGTTTGGAAGAGGAAAGATAAAGAGTTTGGTAGCCGGGGCAAGATGCATGATGTTCTTGTTAAGCTGCTCGATGTCTGGCATGTTTAATCACCCCCTCCCTGATTGATCGGGTTTGATTGCTCTGCAAGGTGGTTGCTGGTGTGTTGGGTTCTTCAACATGGTGGGGTAGCCATGGGGGTGAAAGGAGTGTCTTTAATACCTTGTTCTCATTGCCACGACCTGCGTCACGATTGAAACCGCGATCTTAATCGTGGAGTAATCGTGTTCGTGTCAGATCGTATCAGTTAAGTCGTGGCAATCGAACAAATCGCAGAAAATTTTGGACGGTTCAAGACTTTTCGCGGTAAGCTACGAAAGACCAATCGTAGAGTTCGTAACGGATAACAGGACAGTGTGAATTAACGATGTCGTACGATTCACAGGTGATAATGGTATTGATGAAAAATCTTGTTCCTTTACGTCTTTAGTATATATTTTGTACGTGAATGTGTACCATTACGTGTGCCCTCTATCCCTTTGCATAAACGTTATAACCATTGCAACATTGTCGTTTTATGGTGACTTGCATCGAATCCTTATAATTCGTAATTGATATAGCTACAATGGTAATTAAGACACACACAAATACATGATTACCATTGTATTAAGGGACCACCGTTCTACATTTCTGTAACGGGGCCCTAAGTGAAAATGTTAGATACAAGTGCTTTGGTTGAAAAAATAAATTCCACTACATGATATTCCTGTATACATGTTGCATGTACACTAAATACAGAAAATATAAAATGCAATGAATAAACACCCTCAGACATCGAATGTTACCTTACGCTCTACGCCCTTCGGATGTTGGCGATACAGTTCTGGAGGATGTAATCATGGTAATGATGACGATCGCACCTGCGCCTAGCATGTCAAAGTCATCATCATCATCGTCTTATCGTTCGCGGAATGAGACTGAAAGAGAAAATATTGAGACTGGAAGAAAAGTGAGGACAGCCTTTGAGCCTGGATGAGACATCGTCAAGACTGAGACTAAAGTGGCCTTTGTAATGATACAGTCACACCAACGAAACCGATTCCAAACCGACCGATAATATGCTATTCGACATAACGTAATGGCTTTGATCCGTCCGGAGTCGGTTTCATTGGAATGAGTGAATGCAACGGTTACACCGGCGTAACCGACTCCAATTAAACCAACCGATAATTAATACTGTATTAGAGGCCTATTATGCTATTCGAAATATCGGTTTGGAGTCGGTTAATAGTATGAATGAACGGAGTCAAACCGACGATACCGAGTCCAAACCGACCGATAATCATGCTATTTGAAATAGCGTAGTAGCTTTGATCCGTTTAGAGTCGGATAGATTGGCGTGAATCAATGCCGCGGTCACACCGACTCCAAACCGACTGATATCAGGGAGTTGTCGCAACGGATTCAAGACTACAGTAAATATCTTGAAAAAGCCTGTCAAATGACAAAAGGAGAGCTGTGAGTTATTTGTCGAATATTGGTGAACCGGTGCAGCAGTTTGCTCCTAAGTTTCGGAGCGGACGAAAATTGGCAAATGTCGTTTGTTCATGCAGAGTCCAGAACGAAACTGCTGTTTTGATTCACCAATTTTCTACAAGACTTCTTGGTTGTGCTTTATCATGAAGGGAATTTGTTATTTTCTACTTTAAACTTCTTGAATCCGTCGTGGGTGGTGGAAGCCGAAAACTTGCTAATATGCCATTCGATATAACGCAATAGGCGTCATTTCATGGTGTTTTGTTCTTCATGGATACAGAGAGACTAAACGGTATTTTCATTCCGTGTCATTTTGATAAATGCATGCTTTCAGATTATTAGATAAAAATATAGTTATTTTGATTGATGATAAACCCATTACACACGAAAAGGGAACACACCCCCGATCAGAAAAGATTATAAAAAATATAAATTTTCACATTTTGACAGAATGCCAGATGAGGGTAAAATACCATTAAAATTAACCAGCTCTAGACGATCTCAGGCGTTAAGGCATTTCACATTCATTATTTCATGACCTTTTGTAATGGCGAGGTGGCATTAATGTGCTTGAGCTTGACGAATATTGAGACGACACAATAGCATAAATCATTCCAACTAATTCATAATGGCACATCACCGGAGGAATTTCGATGACAAACGTCTAGATTTCAAATCCGCGTCTGTGATAATCGCCCAGGATGAATGCGGCAACTGGAGGGTTTTTGCTCTAGAAAATGGGGCGCCGTCCGCCAAAGAATCAAGCCCCTGACACTCCGGGCGTGGGGATGACGTATCGAGGAGTTTTAACTTATGACAAGTTTACCTGGAAGTACCGATTTCCCGTCCATTAGAATTTATGAAATTCACTAACGACGTGAAAGGTTCCGACACGCTACGAGGGGCTTTCTCGCCGGATTGGCGACGTTTTGTGTCGATTTTTTTCGAGAGAGATGTGACATTAGCAAGCTATATTTGGGAGAATGTTTGTGCGATCGATATCATGTATTGAGAAGATAGATTTTCGGTACCAAATATGCGAGGTAGAGGCTTGTGTCGTTCGATGAGAGGAAAATGAACGACATTCCTTTAAGAATGATATACCGAAGTGTGATATACTCGTATCTGTTTGATAAAATGCATGCAGATATACTCATATGCATATGTATATACAAGTCATGTAAAAACATTTACTGCGTTCGCCATTTATTAATCAATGAAAAATACTAAATAAACTCAATTGTAATGCATTTGATGATAGGTATAAAGGGACATCAACAGAGAGATTAATTCACTGCAATTTTATATCTTTGTTTTATTAAGTTTCAATGGAAAATAAAACAAATAATTCGAACATAATTTGGTATGCTTCCTGGGGCAGTACCATGGTATTCAAGAGGAAATGGCAATTAACTGAAAAAAACCATTGCTCGAACTTTTCACAAGATTTCTACCAGAAAGGAGAATTAAAATGAGAATTCAAGATTTTCAATGAGTTATTCAACAGATAAGTGATCCATCGCGTGCTGCTATGTAGTAATTAAAATTCACGGCAACGAACTTCTTTCTTGTAATGCTATGTGGGTTGGTTAAACGTGTCATTTTAATCAACCGCATGTTATCGGAATGGTCAAGTGATCACAGTTGAATTCTTAAAGGTCAAGTCCATCCCAGAAAATTGTTAACTTGGATCGATAGAGTAAAATCAAACAAGCATAACGCTGAAAATTTCAACAAAATCGGATGTAAAACAAGAAAGTTATGACATTTTTAAGTTTCGCTTATCATTACAAAACAGATAAACGTCCAACTCAGTGATATGCACATAAGAGAGTCCATGATGCCCCTCACTCACTATTTCTTTTGTTTTTTTTATTTTTGGAATTATACAATATTTCAATTTTTACAGATTTGACATTAAGGACCAACTTAACGTAACTTTGAATTGTTAAGATAATGGTAATACCATATTATTCCAAGGAGGAATAAAATTTTGTTTCACATGACAATGAAGAAAAAAATAGAATATTTCATATTTTATATAATAAAATACAAAAGAAATAATGAGTGGGTGATGTCATCAGTCTGCTTATTTGCATACTGACCATGATGTGCATATAATTGTTTTGTGAAATTAAGCAAAACTTTTTAATGTCATAACTTTATTAGTTTACATCCGATCTTTATGAAATTTTCAGTGTTATGCTTGTTGGACTATTCTCTTTTTATTCGAATCAAATGCTTGTTGGGGGTGGACTTGGACTTTAAGTTTGACGATACACTTGTTAAATACCAGTGAAAAAGACTTAAAGCTAAGGATGAGCCTACGCGACGGCTATGAATGGTTTTTTTCACTTTCTGTACTCCAAATCGTGACGCTAAAGCATTTTTCTGTATTAAAAGCATATACACAAAAACATACTGAGTTAGCACACATTCAGCGTCGCTGATACAGCCAAATTATTAGGTTTCCACATCATGGTAAAAATATGAAAAACATTGCTGAATTATACATACACGACATAAGTTAACATTAATGTAGAATTAAATATCGTTTTCTATTAAGAAAAAAAATCTTCTTTCGTGAAAATTAATCTGAGTAACTACATAAACTATCATGATTATGGATTGATGGATATACATCCATTATATTAAACATTCTATGTTCGATTAAATTGCTCGGAAATCTATCGAACATAGAATAACTATACAGTCACTAATGAAAATGTATAAGATATATACATTTCCCAAATGAAAGACGTTTCCTGTATATTACGTAAGGTGATCTTTTCAGGCTGTAGTTTGTTGTTCCAGTTTTTCATCTCTGCAGCCATGGACCTATTTGTAATAGGTCCATGCTGCAGCTAAGTTGGAGGAAAGAAAAGAAACAGAAAAAAGACAGACGTCGGATGAAGTTCGGATGTGGTGTCAATGTCGAGACATCAATCGCCAAATGGACAGCGATTCCTCTCGGTTAATGCACCGGTATCCGCTCCGGTGACGAGTCAGATTTTTCTGGTTGTCAATTTTGGAATTGTATATGCTTTACATATAATACCATCTTGCACATAGAGGACATTATGAGAATCAACAAATACGATAAAAGAGCACACTATGCCTCAATGCTGTTTCTTTTGTTTTGTTTTTCTTACACTGCAAAAACGCCGGTGTTAATTGAACATCAGCCCGGTATATATATATCGGTTCACACCAGAGAGGTGTTGAAACAAGACCGGTTTTGGCGTTAGGCCAACACCAATGTGGCATTTAAAGCAACACCATTAGTGTTAAACCAATATCGGATGTTGTTTCAACACTTATCTGGTGTGGACCGATATAGATACCAGGCTGGTGTTAAAATAAAACTGGTGTTTTTGCAGTGTATGTACATGTATTTTGGGGGTCTTTCCAAAGATTTTTAGGCCTGCTGTCGATCCCACCACCTTTTGTTGTCATGTTGTATTTACAATGTTTTACCCTTATTTACATTGTAATATATTTCTGAGTGGTTTTATATTACTGTATTTCTATCAGTTTGTGAAAATAAATTGACTTGGATATTAGGTTCTGCCATTTTTTTGCGCTTTTTTGTCAATGTTGGCGGCTGGTGTGGGGGAGGGCATTAGGGCGAAATGACACTTTGCTACTGTTTAAAATTCAGAATGTGGGTGACACGTCTCTTTTTCCTTGCAGGGATCATGTACATGTATCATGAGAAGGAAAGTTTTTCTTGGTTTTTCGTTTTTTCTTTGTTTTTCCAAATGATGGTTACACACAATAAGACAACTTTGGCTGCATATGCCTCCAAAAAGTAATGGCGATCAGACATTAAATTCCTTGACTTGCTTGGATCATTAAGAAAACAACAGATGCGAGAAAATTGTGACTTATCATTTTTTGTATAAATGACTATCCCTTTTTTTAATAAGGTCTTTACGGTTGATTATTACAGGTTACTTGATTTACGTGTGTCATAATTCCCATCTTGAAAACGGTAAAAGACCATCAAAATTAAAGCACATATTTTTCAATGTGAATCTATTTCTCTTTTTAACAGACACTTTCTGGTTGCCGCGTACGTCAGAGTTTGGAGGCGTTGATTACATATTTTTTAATTCCCAAATTCTACAACTAATTTCCGGTAGATAAGAAATATTGATGGGGCCTAGTCGAAACACAAATGATGTTGATTGCGATTTAAGAATCGATTTGGTCTGATAATCATAATGAATTTATTGATACCGTAGCCAGGTGAAATAATAACATCAAAATTAATGAAGTGATCTGTTGAAAGGATATAAACAAATCAGAGAGAGAGATGTAAATTATATAAGCCATTTCGTAATTGCAATTTGCGCATGAGCAGATAAAGGTCATTGTCCGCAACTTTTTTGTTTAATCACTGGGGTGAGCATGATTATTCATGCGTTGTTTTGAAATAATAATGTTTGTTAGCTATTGAAAGAATAATAAAGATTTATAAGTCATTTTTGGTATTTTACAACGGGTCAAATAATAGACATTTAGTTTCAAGCGGACAATAGAACATTAGCTTTTCCAGCTGTAAATTAACGTAACTTAGAAGTCGAATTATTTTTACGATGAAGTGGCTCCTTAATAAGAGTTCTATGTCAAGCAAACCTACATAACATATTTTTTAAGAAAGAAATACCATTTGAGTACGTATCCAGTTTGAAAAAAGGAAATGCCATTTGCAAGGATTTGCTCTGAGCTAATGACAAAATCGCTTATTTGTCAGAAATGCTCCTTAAATTGAGACCTATAGGGGACAAATAATATGAATTTACAAACTACGATAGCTTGCCAATCTACTTTTACCTTTGAGCAAGATATATTATGATAAATTACTAGTACTCCCAATTTTGCGCGCTAACTTCCTTTTCCTATTCATATCTACATGTTTATTGTGACGAACACCTAACGACAGAAGAAAGTTCAGCGTGATTGCATATATTATACGAATTATTAAACAAGATAAAATTACTCTTGCTGATGGATTTTTCCAAAAGTTGTATAAGGTATAAAAAGGGATTGCACTTTTATGCTTTACAATAAATCCATTGTGACATAGAGTAAATGTAGTCAACAGTGCATTAAACATATTGTGCGTTAAATTTTGTTCTGTAAGCTAGCTGCATTCCGATGAACTTTTTGTCTGAAGTCGGAAAAAAGATTACTCTTAATCAAAGTTGAGTGGGCTTTACTTGAAGTTGCCGTGTAGGGAGCACTGCAGTAGTTCACTTTCAGACTTAATCACTTGATTGAATCTAGCTAGCATCAGAATAAGTTCGTTGTGCATAGAAATCTAATTAATCAGTTTGGAATTGCAGAACCCGTCTTCATATTAGCGTTGACGTACTCCGTCAAAGATAGGGTGGATTGTTCGAATACGACTCTGACACTTGGAAGGTCGAAGTTATCCTCTACACTATTCTTTCAGTTCCCCCATTCTTCATTTCACCGATAAGTTCGTACTCCCTTTCTTCTTGTACTTCAATATTTTCCGACATTATCAGGTACATGGAATCGAATCAAAATTAAAATCAATCTAGGCCTTCTTTCCCTATCGCCTTTATAAAGTAACAAACTTTTGCAGTATTCACCGTTTATGCTTTCAACTCGCTGCTTCTTTCTTTTCCATCTTAATTTCAGCTTAATTTGTAAAAATACAAGGTATAAACTAATAATTCTTGAGATATAGGCAAATGAGTACAGGGTTTAGTTATATTTCAGTGGCTAGAACAGAGACCCGGGGAGCGTTTCATCAACATTTTTGTCCGACAAACTGTCAGATGTGACAACTTTCCTTGATTCTGATTGGCTGAGAGGTACTGTTACTCTGGTAATTGTCGGATAAAACAGGACTTGTCGGATACAATCCTTTCTTGAAACGCTCCCCAGTCCTTCTCACATAATTAGGGAGTTTTTGCACTGCGACGCAGAACGCCTCCAAGAACATAGAACGTATTGTTAAATGCCCTTCATGACAGAGAGCAACGAAGAAGTCTTTGTCGAAAATTGGTGAATCAAGACAGCAGTTTTGTCCCTGACTCTGCATGGACAAACGGTTCACTAATTTTCAAAAAATGCATTCCAACTGCTCATCGTCCTTTGACGGGTATTTTCAATACATTTACTGTGGTTATGAATTCGTTGTGCGTTGTGGAACCAAAAACTAACTAATGTGACTCGGTGCACTTGTTTGTACCGTCAGCCTGATAACAACTTTCCATCGAAAACAGAAGTAGTTATTGCAAACTCTAACCACTAATGTGTCTCCAGTGAGACGTGGGTGTGTGCGCGCGTGTGTGTGTGTGAGTGACGGGGCTTGAGGATTTGAGGAAGGGTTTAGTGTGGGAGCGTGTGGGTGAGGTGAGAGGGCGTGTGCACGCGTGTGTGTGAGTGACGGGGCTTGAGGATGTGAGGAAGGGTTTAATGTGGGAGTGTGTGGGTGAGGTGAGAGTGGGTGTGCGCGCTTATGCATGAGTGACGGGGCTTGATGTTTTGAAGAAGGGGTTAGTGTGGGAGTGTGTGGGTGAGGTGAGAGTGCGTGTGAGTGAGTGACGGGGCTTGAGAATGTGAAGAAGGGTTTAGTGTGGGAGTGTGTGGGTGAGGTGAGAGTGGGTGTGCGCGCTTATGTATGAGTGACGGGGCTTGAGGTTGTGAAGAAGGGGTAAGTGTGGGAGTGTGTGGGTGAGGTGAGAGTGCGTGTGAGTGAGTGACGGGGCTTGAGGATGTGAAGAAGGGTTTACTGTGGGAGTATGTGGGTTAGGTGAGAGTGCGTGCTTGTGTGACGGTTGTGTGACGGGGCTTGAGGATGTGAAGAAGGGTTTAGTGTGGGAGTGTGTGGGTGAGGTGAGAGTGCGTGCTTGTGTGACGCTTGTGTGATTATTATTATTTCATATGTTATATTGCTGTATAAGTGTACTTCACTTTAATTTGCATACTGTGTATTTGATTTATTACCCTTGTACATGAAAAATGTAATAGTATCTGAATAAAGGCTAAAAAAGCAAGAAAAAAAAAAAAGTGACGGGGCTCGAGGATGTGAATGGTTTAGTTTGGGAGTGTGTGTGCGTATGTGTGTGAGAGAAGGTAAATGGGTGCGCGCGCGCGGGTGTGTGAATGTATGTAGGAGAGGGTGGATACAAGTCATCTCATAAAAGAATCCTGACCCCGTTGCTAATATCTGTGATCCTCTAGCAGAATACACTCCTTAATGCGGGTGGAGATATCCCAATGCCGACTGACAATGTCTCTTGTGGCGCCGAAGACCAGATTAGCCAGTCCATACGAACTGACAGCAATGATCACTGACCTCGTTTACGTCATCATCCCTTCATATCCTTCATCAGTCCTTAAGAGCGCCTTACATTAATCACCCAGGATCTCAACCAAACATCCTCTAACTACATTTCATATCAACTATCATGATAGTGCATCATTTACCCCTCGGATTTTAAGTCATATATCTTTGTAAATTCGGATTACGACTATATATATCTTTTCATTACATTTCAAATTAGCTCAGTAATAGGTTGTTTTTCAGTTCACTCCATTAGGGTTTATGTACATGTACGGCATTCATGAAAATGACCAGAAAATGTTATTACCATTGTATCAAATATATCTTCAATCGGAAAAGAGAGCAAAGAGGGGGGGGGGGGGGAGAGAAAGATGGAGAGAAGGAATGATGATAATGATGACAATGATGCTGATAGTAATGATACTTAAGGAATAATTATGATAATATCTCAATAGCATGATCAGTATTGATCATGATGAGGATAATACGATCTGATTAAAACGATTATAATATATAGATTACAATAATAATACCACTTCTAATCAGGGGCGTCGATCCATTTTTCGGATGGGGGGGGGGAAATCATGAATTAACTTTCCAAAGGCGCTCGATCACACAAAACAAAAAACTCACCCACACACACACAGAGGCCTATATATATATATATACACAACAAAAAAAGTAAGTCCCCCTTTAAACAAACATCAATAATTTCCGAACCAATGCGAGTTTTTAATATATTTTTACATGAGCATGTAGGTAATTGTATAGGCTACCCTCTGAGTAAATGTTATGGACGTATTTTACGTCATGCTTCAGTGAGCACCGTCAGAAGGCAAAAATGTCACTTTTCAAAAGTCACAAGCCAAATATCATGACTTTGATTCCATTTTATTGGAACTAATTCCACATTCTCATCATGAAAAATAGTCAGAAGGCTTGAAAAAGGTACTTTCTAAAAGACGATACAACTTTTCTGGCTAAATTTCACGGTTGAATGAACACAAGTCCAAATTTGCTATAATTGGATTTTTTACACATTTCTATCAATAACAATGATAGAATATGATGACAGTTATTTTTTGAAAGAGTATCTTCAACAATATTCATTGTTTCACGGTTCAATGAACATTTATTGAAAACAAAAGATACGGTTTTCAAATATCATAGGCAAGTATTGTTTCATTTTGGTAACTAAAAATGATTTTTTTTCTCAACTTTTTCGTTATGTTCATGACCCATTAACATGCTTCAATGATTCAAAGGCGTTTAATTAAACATTCACGCTTGAATGAACATGTGGAATGTGATTAGATCTTTTTTACGTTATTGGAAAAAATGCAATTTGTAACTATGGATATCTATCACAAACCTCCTTGCATGGTTCATTTGATTTGATTTTTATGAAAATTTCGATGTTTAATGCATCAGTGAGCACACAATATTCGAAAATTATGCAAATGAGAAGAAAGTTCAAGGCCCTGGCCCCACTCTGTGCCGTATCAAATTGTTATTCTGGTGTGCGCACATTTTGGATAGTGTTACACTGAAGCCATGTGCGAAGTTTCATGAAAATAACTGTTGGCACAAGTAACAAAAACCGTCCATGAAACAAACCCTCATTTCATATTTGTTAAAATGTTGACTTCCTCTCTCATAGACTTGTGTACATTATGGGTGCATATTTTTAAGAATAAGTAACCCCCTATTCAATGTGGTGGATTTTTTTTTCAAGGCTGTCTTTAGCAATGTTATTTGGCAGTGATGTTTATCAACCTATGGGCAGAATTATGTGCAAAAATGAAATCGATTTGTTTATTTATGGATGAGTGAGCACACATCAAAGTGGAAAATTTGGTATTTTCAATGTCACAGACCCATTTTAAATGGTAATAAAGTGAATATTGGGGGCAAATTCGGTTTCAAATGTGACTTTAATTGCTGTTGTTTTTATCATCCATCATTTCTATCACCACACACTTTCCGAAGTTTCAAAATTTTCATGGTTGAGCGAGCACATTCGAAAACTTAGGAATGAATACTCTTTATACTGCATAAATGTATTTTTTATTACAAATTCTCATGATCAGTTTAATTTATGGACAAATCAGTGGTGGATCCAGAATTTTAAAATGGGGGAGGGGCCTATAATCGGGGGAGCCACCAACATTTTCAAATTTCAACATGATCTAACAAGTTGTAGAGGATACTACCATAAACCCCTTTGATGATACGTCACTATACAGGGGCCGCGGAATGTCACTATACAGGGGCCGCGGAACGGTTTTCAAAGTGGGGGGCTGACCATGCAAAAAATCACAATCGTATGGTCATTTTTACATTTTTGTACATGCTTTTGGAAAAAAGTGGGGGGTTGAGCCCCCCCCCCCGCCCTCGCGGCCCCTGCATTATTGTGCTCACTCAACCATGAACATACGATATCAAAATTGTGTGTGGAGTGGCTAAATGATGGATAGTAAAACAGCATTAACACCATAAAATTCACCTAAAAACAACTTTTGCCCAGCTTTATATTTGCACAATCTGAAAAACGACTCTTGTGACTTTTAAAACTTGTCATTTTTAATTCAATCTTTAATTACTCATGCATGACTCAACTGATCAATCCCATTTTTCCCCAGAGGTTGCTTAATGAGTGTAGAAAACCACCTACGAAATATCATATCTCAAAATAATTTCGTTCAAAAGTTACAGCAATTTGATTTAGGAGGGACTTACTTTTTTTGTTGTGTGTGTATATATATATATATATATATATATATGTATGTATTTATATGACTGATGAGAAAGAGACACATTTATGTATCTCACCAAAAAATTAAAGCGAGCGCGATGCACGAGCTGAAAATTTTTAGTATAATGACCTGAAAACAGGAAAATGGTACCTGTTTAGGACTGTTTGTAGTAACTCACGAGGAGAATACAAATCTCACTTCACAGATAATGCGAGTGCCGAGAGCGAGCTGAAATTACTTTATGTTCTAACCCGGAAGCTTGATATTCTAAGCATTTTGATACCAATGATTAAGATGTGTATCTAAAAGAACAATAGATGATATTTCGATCTGAAAAAATGACAGTTTAATGGACATTTTTAATAAAGAACAAGATATATATATATATATATAAAAAAGATTATTGCAAATCGAAGCAGGAGTTCTTTTGAGGCTTAGAACTGAAAACGGGACATTATATTCACCTATTTAATCACGAAAAGTAAGGGGTTTTGCTGCAAAAATGATGCGAGCGCGAAGCGCGAGATAAAAACTTTTACATTCCAATCTGAAAAGCGGACATTTTGAGCACGATTTTGAAAAAAGAACGAGTTGTGTATCTCAATCTCACTTGCTGATTACTTTGTAACATTACAATCTTATTTTATTTTTGCACATGCGGAATTATGGGGGGGGGGGCGAAACGATATGTTTGCCCCCCAATATTTTCATTGGTGGGTTGATCGCCCCCTGCCCCCCAGGATCGACGCTTCTTTATTGTTATTATTATTATTTATTTGGCCATAAAAAACATACAACAATTGTACAATGTAATTACATGAATACAATTTGAAATTGAATAATTAAATATAGATAAAGTAGAAATGAAAGAGAAGAAGAAAAGGGTAAGAAAACGGTTTTTCCATGGGCCAGGGCTCGCAAAAGTAAAATTCAGTACTATTGCCCAGAGGCATGCGAGCCCTCATGGAAAAACCGTTGAGAGAATATTGCACATTCAATATGTAAAATTGCACATTATTAAAATTCAAACAAAACACACTGACAAACATTATTTTAAAAAGTATGTAACGCCAAGCAAGATAAAAGAAATAAAGAGGGGTATTGGGAAGAATTTGAATACCCATGCCGGACTGATTAAGGAATGTATGTAATGCTTAACATAACATAGCACAAAATAACTTAGATTTGTGTGAGGTACTAGAGCCCGAAAAGCAACGATGAAATGAAATAAGGAGGAATGCCCTACAACAGCAAGAGCATGCCTCCACATTCCTATTAATGACATGTGTACTCGCCAGGCTCCAGCACCTAATACATAACAATCATAGAGACAACAAATAGTAAAATTACAGGAAACTCGCCTCCTTTGATAAAGAACAAAAAGAGAAATTAAGAACTCCGTAGTAATAATAATAATTTAAAAAATATAGTAATGATATTAATATTCTTAGATTTGTATGTGCCCCCAACAGTTCAGTTAAAGAGGAATTAAAAAAAAAATATATCAACTGTACCAAATGGATATTACAGATCATACAGCCTGTACTACTTTTGAGCATTATTCTGAAATATTAATTGAAAAAAAAAAAGATTTAATAATATACTAAATCCTTTCTGACAGATAATTGAATCAAATTACAATAAAGGAAACACAATTGTTGGATGTACATCATAGAATGAAATATACAAAGTACATGTAATTATTTAGGTAATATGGCAAGCCTATCAAATTACAGGAAAAGTGTAATGGCAAAATTAATTTAGTATAACTGTTCTGGAGGTAATAAAGGTCCAACTAAATAGAGGTGAAAAGAGGGGGAAGAGATATATGCACTGTATATTGCAGCAGACAAAAATAATTCTTAAAGAAATGTCATTGTTGGAATCATAGCACAAATAATGAGGTGGTGAAAAGAAAGCAAATAAAAAAAATGGAGGTATTTATGAGTTGGACAAGATGGCTCCCTTTAAAGAAGAAAGAAATGAAGAGAGGGAAGTTGAAACAGCATTATCTCTTACACTTAGAGAAAGAGTGTCCCAAAGTCTTGGAAGGCGCCTAAAGGGTGAATAGAGAAAAGACTGAGTTCTGGAGGGCAGATGACGGAAAGAAAGTGTTTCAGGATGGCGGGGGTTGATATAGATATTTGCACTGAGCTGTTCACAGTTACAAATTCCACGAAGACACTTAATTGCAAAGGAACATAGGAGATAATCTCGTCGGGAGGCAAGTGAAGACCAGTCGAGAAGTTTGAGCCTATCTTCATAGGACATCTCACCACGACGCTGTTTTAGGACAAGTCTAGTGGCTGTCCTCTGAACACGCTCAAGCTTATCCACCTATTTTGAGGTTGTGGGATGCCATGCAGGCACACCATACTCTAAGATCGGTAATACTATTGACTTGTATAAGCAGAATATGGAGGATGCAGAAGCACCACGTGCCACCAGTCTTATGAATCCCAATAGACGATTAGCGCGTGATACAACAGAGTCAATGTGGGTTTTCCAGGAGAGATCGGAAGAGAGGATCAGTCCCAGGTATCTGATGGAAGAATCAGCACTTAGAGCAGTATTGTTTAAATAATAGGTAGGTGGGTTAACTTGTCTACTTCTGGTGATATGCATCACCTTTGTCTTTGAGGTATTAAAAGTCATTCCATTTATTGCACACCACGAATTCAAAGCAACAAGATCTGATTGAAGTTGATGTTCATCTGCAGATGAATAGATGTTCCTAAAAATAAGAACATCATCTGCAAACATAACACAAGGAAATAGAGCATTATGGGAGATATCATTGACAAACAAGTTAAAAAGTGTGGGGCCCAGGACACTCCCTTGGGGAACGCCGCTTGGGACATCAATCCAGTCCGATGAAGAGCCTAAAAACAAAACTCGCTAAGATCTGTTGGAGAGAAAGGAGTGAATCCAGTTCCATAAACTACCTTGAATGTTAAATGATTTGGCAAGTTTATACAAAAGCTGTGTGTGTGGCATTCTGTCGAATGCCTTCGACATATCTAAGAAGACTGCATCAATCCTGGGTGCACGGGTTTTGTCCAAGGTACAACTCCACTGGTGATAAACATTTGTCAATTGTGTTACACAGCTCTTACCAGAGACAAAATCATGCTGCCCAGGGTTGAGAAGTCCATTTGCATAAATATGTTCCTGGATGTTCTTAACGATGAAACCCTCAAGGAGTTTACAAAGAACTGAGGTTAGAGCAACAGGACGATAGTTCGTGACAAGCGATTTGTCCCCACCCTTGAAAACGGGTGTAATATGTGCCCGTTTCCAGGACAATGGAACTTTGCCACAACCTAAGAAGGTATTGAAAAGAATAGAAATAGGAAGTGAAATTTCTTCTGCAACTTCAAGAAGTATACTGGGAAGAATTCCGTCAGGTCCAGAAGACTTATTTCTCTGCAGACGAAGAAGAGCCAAGTGAACCTGTGAAGAAGATGCAGAGAAATGTGAAAGAACAGGAATGCGCAAATTACAAGTAGGGGGATCATCAGGTAGAGTACATTGATGACTGAATACAGAACTAAAATAAGAACTGAAAGCATCTGCAATATCTCCAGGATATGAAATATCTACATCATTAAACCTAAACTTAGGAGGAGGAGGAGGCGAGTTTTCTGCTTGTACGACTACTAATACTACTACTACTATATAACAATGATAAAAGTAATGCAAAATACAATAACGTTTTGTTTACGCAGTGTAGCCTATTTAGTTATAAAACTGCTCTACTAGCGGTCCCTGCTATTATTATTCATTTCTTATCATAATGCGGAGCGCCATCTAGAAGGCAAAATGTTCCATTTTTGAAGATTTTTTTTACGATGACTCGGTCGGGATCGACTTCACGACGTTCCGTTCATGATGATGATGAAAACAGCAATATTAATGACAATTTAATCGTAAAATGGAACCTACATGATAATGCCCAGAACATATTTTTGTCCAATTGCGTACTTAGTTCTGGGCTTGTGATTCCGAACCAAGGACTGGGATGCGGCAGGCCGCAGGGAAGCTTTCAGACAGTTCATGCTTCAGCGGTCTACCAAGGATTCTTCCTTCTGAGGCCAAATAAGATTAGACATGTTAGAAGGCCATCTGTGGAAGTCGCGCATGTCCATTCGAAACATATTTTGACCCACCGTACACTCTAAACAAATTGTAAAAATGCTCCATGAGGATAATTGTGTGTCCAACCAACATTGGGCTTTATTCTTGGCATATTTATTTATCCAGTGTGATTAAAATTTTGCCCATTCTAAAGTAATTGCTGCTTATTTTTTAAACTTACTGGACAATATGCTTCCCGCATTGGGTAAAATACTGCCCAAAATTGGTTGGGCACATAATTACCCTCGTGCTGGTTAAAATTTTACCAATATTTTTTACAGTGTAGCAGGACTTTCCTGATGTGAGCTTCGATCCAATGGATTCGAAGACCTTTGCTGATTCTGTGAGAACAAGTGAAAAGTTCCTGCAGATCTGTTTCATTCAATGCTAAAATATAGTCGTCGGCAAAAACGGAATTCTCTCATGAGGGCCTCCTCGGGCCCGTTTCATGAAGGACTTGCAACTGTTGCAACTTTGCAATTATGACGTCAGATGTCTGAAGTCGAAGAATCGACTGTCACATCGGTTGCGAACAGTGATATCAGTATCTGAGTAGGGCAGGGTGCAGAACAACAGGGTGGCAAAAATGAGGGTGGACATACATGACCATGCCTTGATGATCCTGACGAACTTTGGTGGGTAGCCTAGATTACAGAAGACTATGCACATGCAATTTAGATTGACACTCTCAACGACATTCTTTAGATTCACACAAAGGATACGTAGAGGTTCTGATTTTGTTCTCGACCCTTTCTCTTGTAGCGTCTGCCTAAGGTCATGTTTATAGTTTCCCTGCACTACACATGTATACCACATTGACTGTAAATACTCTAAGCCAATATTGTAAGTAAGTGTCCCCTTTTTTGTGAGGGGCGGGGTGGTTAAGATCCGATGATTTATCTAAAACTAACATGACTAAAAAGTGGATTTGACTGCGCATCTCCATGTTCCACCCTTGAAACGAATGCCAAAGGTTTCCAGGCATGTCATTTGCTCCGGCGACAATAGCTCTACTCTAAATTTCACACGCTAATCGAATAACTAACTTCAAGACTGGGATTAACACTATACCCTACCCTAAACCTAACATAGAACCCTTGTGCAACCCAAACCCTACACCACAGACGAAATTAAGCCTGGAGCAACTGTCGCAAGAGCAAAATACCACGTTACCTGCCAAAGAGTGTAGAATCAACTCAACTGCAACAAGCAGAATATTTTCTTCCTAAACCACCAATACCCATTCCAAGACAGTCCCATTAAGCCAGAAAACAATCCCGGGGGCAATGTCCCTAGGCAACACACCTCAAGATCCTCTTCAGGTAGTGGAAGGTGGATACCCAGTAGTGACCGCCCTCTTGGGTTAATGTCCTGGAAGGAAAACCCTATGGGAATTATTCAAAATGAAGCACAACCGGAAACCACAACGGATCCGTCCGAATCACCTTTAAACGAAAGAGAGTATAGGTGCCATTATCTTTTAAGATGTATAAGTAGCTCGTAAAAATACAAACTTGAACGATCAACCTATCAATTACTCTCTCCAAACCACTAAACATTAAAACACTTTATGACTCTTTCGTCACCTATCTGTTCACTGACCGGTGTTTTGATTGGTCCCTTGGCATCATTCTGCGGTTATGATGTGTCCATGTTAAATATGCAGTCTGTGTATGATATCATATCTTAAAAAAATGTATTTATCAATCCATTTGTTCTTCTCCCTTGGTTTTGTTGATTGTAATAACCAAGGTCGGAAATGCCAAATCTTTTCCTTCCAGCTAATTTCCAGACTGTCACACCGTTTTCCTAGTTTGAACAACGTAAAGACTTAGCATGTTGATATGATACCAATGCATCTTAATTCTATGATTTTACTAATGTGATTTGAGTGATATATATATATATATATATATATATCCCGTGCCCGCTCGTAAAACGCTTACAAGCGCTCCACCAATGTTTTTGCAATGTTTAATCACCTCCCGGGCAAAGCGGGCGAAGCGGGGATGGTCCAGCGGTCAAGATTTCTGCGTTGGGCTAGCGGACCCAAGCGTCTACGAACTTGCGTCTAGCGGTGCAAAACTGTGACTGGGCGTTGTTGGAGAGGTGGTGAACTTTGCCGGAGCGGAAAATAACATTTTGAGCAGCTCAAAACTTTCGGAGGGGACCATCAGCGGTGGCCGAGCGCATACGGCGATGCCTAAACGGAGGGCCAACTTCTGTTAAACGGTGGTGAACGGTAACGAGCAGTGATGATTTATTTTATCAAAAATCGGGTGCGATTTAAGCACCCCCCCCCCCTCTTTTGCGAATACTGTGGACCCTGGCGATCCACGGGAGGGTACAGCCGGCTTTTGGGTTTTTTTTTTGCTTGTCAAACTTTAGTAGGGAAAATTTGCCCCCCTTTTGGAAAATCCTGTATCTGCCTCTGACTGTGGATTATGTTTCACTATATGACGAGCAAATTGTAAGAGCTGATTCTTTTTTAATGATGTAAACAGCTTGTTTATTTGTTTCAATCATATTGTGCATTGTAATTCATATTGATCAATCAAGATTTAAAGAAAAAAAACCCAAAACAAATAGGGTTGTTAAAATAATCAATAGGATTTTTCTTTCATATTTACACAAGTATTTCATTATACACACGTAAACTACATTACACGTTTCATTCATTAAATTTTATTTAGGAGGTGATGGGGGGGGGGGGGGGTTGGGATCCGTCGTTGACAAAGGCGCGGGAATATCCACGACGTCCTTCAATATTCATCTCGTGGTGCCTTGTACGAGCTCTTAGTGTAGCTTCCGGGTACAGCCATTACCATTCTATTTTCCTCCACGAAAAGACACAATGTTCCATCAAAATATCACTTTCCCATTGCGAAGTAAGAACATTTGATAAAAAATAACATTTAAAAACAGGTGTTATATACATGTATATATTGGCGAAAGATAGAAGATGAGTAACCTAAGGGTATAATAATATGAAACAAAAATATTGTGTTATTTTACGCAATGTTGTGTGAAAATTTTAACACGGTAAACGATCAAACATTGGTAAATTATAATTCATTTTCTTGGTTTTGTTTATACTTTGGATGTACTCTACTATTATTCTTTGACGACCGGGATATTTAGTAGATAAAAAAAACGTTAACAAAGAAAGAAACACAGGAGCAACAACAACGATTGGGATTTTGAGTCCATGTATGACACAAATATAATTTCTCTCTTTAGAAAAATGACTCTTTATGCCATGTTGCTCATCCCTACAAGAATATAAACAATGTTGATGTTCGGCTCTCTCTCTCATTGGTGCAGTTCGATCTCCTTCATAAACATGACCGAAATTGAAGTGGTGGATTTGAGAATATTTCAGGCCTCTTAAAGCACAATTCAAATCATAAGCCCACAACAGAGAAGAGAGAAAGAGAGAGAGAAAAAAGTCATGATATAGAATTTCAAGCAGGAATTGAGGCTTGCAATAAGGCATTAGTCTGAATGTTTATGCGGACGATCACATTACAGCCATCGCAAGTAGTGCCATAGGCTTTGCGCTTTTGCAATCGGAGTAAATATTAAGAAAGTAGGAGCGGCTATAGATTTGAACAAGCGGGGAATCTCCTAAATGACGAGAGCGGGAAAAACTGAAATGATTGGAAAAATTGATCCTGATATCTTACCCACTAATGACACGTTTAGATCATCGACCCCCGCAGTGTCATGTACCGGATCAGATTCTGTGGACAAATTATTTGATTTTTCCATCAGTCAGTTCTCATGCGAATGTTAGCATATGTTAAGGTGTATTAGAATTATATCGGTTTGTTACAGGCAACTAACGATTTCAACCGATTTTTTTTATTGTTGTGACGCGGCTGCTTGGCAAAATCATCGTTATACGCTTGCGCAGAACAGTTATTCGTTATTTTATCAAGTGCTAAATGAGCAAAAGTATTATCATAACTTATTAAAAGGAGGTATTCACTTTTCAAGTTCAAATTTAAGTTCAAGTTCATTTATTTCTTTTCGCAATAATGTTAAAAACAAAAAGAATAGAACTCAAGACACGAACAATCAGCTGAGAATATCTGAAATATGGGAAAGACGTGGTATGGGAAAGACGTGGTCTGTTTAGAAGCAAAGCTTGTTAAACACAGACCACCTATAAACATCACAATAAATAATGAAGTTAAAAGCTTAGACTGTTATATAACTATAATTTATCCCTGAAAATGTGTTTTTACACTGAGAATCTTAAAGAACATCACGCTTGAAATCGAATTGAATTAAATTGAATCGGTTGCAATTAAAAATATTAAGACATCCGTTTGGTTTGTCGAATTATAATGATGAAAATTTATAGGTTTCTGTTAAAAAACCCATAGATTCAAATAACTATACTTAATTATATACTATACTTAATATTCATAGATATATTGTAACCATGACAATAAATCAGTATATTCATACGGTTTGTCAATTACCGCCGGATCGGGAAGACATCTAGGCTTTGCCTCATGATTTGATTCTAATCCCAAATCGCCCCCGTAAAAATTATTAACTCATTTGTATGCATTGTAAAATACAAGAGTAAACAAACTGTTTTCCTGCAAACAAATTAAAGCAACTATTCTAAATGATAAAATTTAGTTTGAGTCTACATTAAAAGGCATCCCAAAGACTACATGACATTTAACTAAAACTACCCTGAAAAACTTGAAAGCTGAAGTGGTCACAGAAAAGAATACTATAAACTATAGTGAGGGAATCTCTAATGTAGGAATTTCCATTGCCCCTGATAAAAAAAAAGAAAAATCAGCAACTTACTGTCGTTTGTGCTTTAAGTAATAATTATGAATAGTTTCAAACACTCGCATGGTTTTGCCACCAACATTCGTTGGCAGTTTATTATTACTTTTTTTTTTTACATTTGGAAGGGATGTCTGAATGTTGAAAAACACCCCGCAAACCTCATTTGATTTAACCGTAATCGTATACCTAGCAACATTCTTAGAAAACGAAATCTGGTTTGTAATGAATTTCTCTCATCACCACATCACCGTGATCATCTTTTATTCAATAACAGGGGTTCATTTCATGAAACAAAATAGTCAGTGATTTTGAACGGACAACTGTTATAAGCTACTGAAATCCTTGCATCTGATTGGCTCAGAGCGCATTAGTCAGTGCTTACAAGATGCTTCATGAAACACACCGCATAGGGGAGCCAGGTAAAGATCATTGCAGCACATTTTTATGAAAGAAATATAAGAGATTATTATTCGCTTATTAAATATAAAAAAATGCTTGAAACTCAGAGGCAGGTCATGCGTTCGAAAGAAGAACGTTTTTATAACTATTTATGTGGAAGTGGGGAGGGAGGGGGGGGGGGGGTCATCTGCCCTGAAATTCCGATCTGCTTGTTTAGTGAATGCATCGAGTATTTGGTCGTCGAAATAAATTTGGTAGAAAGTTGAAGGTGCGGGAATAAAGCTATGCATATGTATGTGCTCGTTCCATGTCATGAAGTAATGGGGTACTTTCGCAACACTACGCAGACGCTTTTTATAACGCAGAGAATCTATTGTCAAAAGCCCTTCGGTGAGAAAACAGCCTTTGTCGAAATCGTTGAATCGTAATAGCAGTGTCGTCCTGGACTCTTGACAAAGGACTCTTTATAAACCACATATTTGCAATTTTTCGTGCTCTCCGAATCTTTGGATGACGTCTGCTTTCCCAGTCCACCAACTTTCAACTACCTCTCAGCTGTACATTGTGATTTGACTTACATTTTTAAAAGGAATTGGTGCGTTGTAGAAAGCGTTAGCGCAGTGATAAATAAGCTAGACATCCCCTTTCCGCTGCTTTGAAATATTTAAATATCATTCACATAGGCGCGGTGTCGGAATTTTCATTCGAAGAGCATGACCACACTGTAGATCGCGTTGCACCCATGTGTGACGAGCAGACGACGAGGACACCAGTAAAACCTACTTTTGGCGCCATTCTTACAATCGAAGCAATAATACTTGCATAGCTGATCAGCTAGGTTTCTATGGGGCGTGTAATAGAAGACAGACATATCCCTGATCGGGTAGTGTTCCTCCGAATTGAGGGTTTAGGAGTCCCGCTTTGCATTATTTAGCAAGAAGAACATTGGTCATGTAGATTATCCTTTTGTCTTTGACATATATGACAAAACTAAATAATGCGACGAGAATGGGGTTTTCCCTCAAAGGTCCGTTGGATCACCATGAATTTCTGTTTCAATACAGGTGAATATGATTGCGATAATAAATCTTCAATTCTTTCATGACGCAATCGTATTTCAGGTTGTGCCCCGAATTCAGTGAGTTCATCTGCTAGTTCACTTGCTACACTTTAGAATGCCCTTCTTTTGTGCACTAAAGCAAAATAAAACAGCAGATTAAGAGAAGAGAAGAAACAAAGCGGAAAGAAAACGAAACCGAAGGAAAGGAAACAAAAGAAAAGAAAATAAATCAGCAAGTCAAAACAAAACAAAAAGTAATGCAAAACAAAACAACACAAAAAACACAACACAAAACAAAATAAAAAACAAGGCAGAAAAAAGACAATAAAATCCAATCATGCATGCAATGACTAAATTGGCTTAGATAATATTTTCCCTTCCCCATTGAGCATCGAGCTCTCATTAGAAGCAGTTAGCAAATCGGATTCCAGTATCGTAATACGACGACGCACCACCAGCACACCATCTTGAGACCCTTCAAAACGGGGATCAAGAGTTTAAAAGCCTTTTCTCGCAACCAGCTTGAAATACTGCGTGCACGCTTTTACCTTCGTCACATCAGAAAAATGGTAAATGGTGAAAATTGTGCAAATTCAGTCGTTATCAAAAAGAGCGACCCTTTCTTCGTATTCAAACTTTGATCGGTTTATGTTGTAAAAGATCTGTTAAGAAAACTATGTAATTCAGTTCTAATGATTTTATCTACCTTATTGATACAAAACGGTTTTTGTCAGTAAATTAACGTAATTGGTGTTATCATCTTGAGTAATGGCCTTTATAAAAACAACACCCATTATTCAGGCTCGAGATACTTTTGGCTCTAGCTTACAACAGGAATAAAATCTGTCATTTATCTTTAAATGGTCTATACGTGTACTCGGATTCATTCATTTGTCGGTAAAATAATTATCTGACTAAAAGGCCAATTCGAAACTGAAAAAAATCTAAAAATCTACAAAATTTTCTTTAAAAAAACACACACACACAGCCAGACCAACCATAGAAAGAGGGGATAAAAGCTTTATAAGTGATGTGTTCTCAATCGCTACAGAATCCGTTTCACACTGGTTAATGCAGACGGTTTCGTGTGAAAGAGGCATAAGCTTCCTGATCCCTCCCATCCCCCCCGCGATTCACCGGGCAAGATGTATGTGGTCAAGGTACTGCTGGGCGCGTTGTATTCATGGTGGACACCTATGAAGTATGGACATTGGCTGGTAAAAGGTCATTGTCAATTTTGTGAGATGAATCGACAAATAGGGTTTTTCTTTTTCTGTGGGCCTATATCGGAAGTGTACGTGCACGCTTGCGCTGCTGTTCGTCTCTGCAGTAAACTCAATCATTTCTTTTTCTTTTATTCGAATTCCTTTTTTTCAAGTCAGAGAAAAGTGTTAAATAAAGGGTACACTCTCATACCAATCTACATCAACGAAATAGAATGTAAAAGTATTCCTCATAACCAGGTCATCACTGCTTAAGTCTAAGAATTAGAACTTCAAATTTACGTCCTTCCAAAACCAATGCTTTAAAGAGTAGCAAATTACGAAAACTGAAAATAATTCTTTTGCATGATGATTCAAGAAAATTGTCTGATGTAGGTTTCTAGGGCCAGGGGTCAATGGATGAAACTGTTCATTTACTTTTCAAACAGTGGAATTTCAACATAAATTTATTCAGAATTGTCATTCATGTGCACGAATATTGTGTTACAAGATAATAAAAGAATAAAAATCAATATAAAAACATGAAAATCATAACAATATTAATACACTTAAGTGAAAAGGAAGAAAACTAAGGAGTAAGAAATACAAAGAAGAAAGCAGGGTATAAAAGGGTTATGCTATTTAATTGGAGAAAATATAAATGACGTCACCATTTTGTCGCATTGCCCTTATTAAAATACTCTGGCATCGCACTTCTTTTTGGCCATTTACTTTAGAAGTGATCACCACCATGGTACATATGCAGACATTTTTTTTCCAAGAGGGGGGAGGGGCAAGACGCGTATTTTTTAAAGAAATCGATTGAGCGAAAAGATCGATCTTGTATAAGGCCCTTTTATATTTTCTAAAGTGAACTTGAAGTATTTCGTGCATACTTTTGGGGAATTAGTGGAGAACTTTCAGTAAAAAATAAAATTACACAATTTCGGGGGGGGGGGGGGGCTGCTCGCTGTACTTCCGCCTTGGTCGGCCATTATGACCGCAATTTTGTGCATCACCCAGATGACCTTCACCCCATTTTCCGAAAACGACAGGTTCCATCGCTGATTATTCCTAATATTGTGCTATAAAGAATGCCGATTTCCCTTAATCATGTTAAATGGTTTCCATTTATGCTTGGAGTTTGCGTCATTACAGAAAACATAGAATACACTTAGGATTAACGAGAGACAACGGTTACGTTAGAGGAAGGAAATTTAAGAACGGAGATGAACTAGAAAAAGGTTTATTACCTCTGATGTCCGGTAAAAGCGATGTATGAATGCTTGTTGGGTAAAACGACGACAAATTGTGTAAAATGTAACAGGAAACGGTGAAAATTACCTGTGTAAGCCACTCAGACTGCCTCATCGTTTCATCCTTTACGAAACATGACTCAACAAACATACGTGTCGCCCATTTGCACAACACTGCACTTTAAAATCACTGTGTTAAGAATAACACCAGTTTGTGGACAGATAGGATTACACAATTGTGTGTTAAAAATGCAAAAAGGAGTTCTAACACAACACTAAATAGTGTTTAAATAACAAACGGAAGTGTTACAGTAACACTAATGGGTGTTGAAACGACACCATGAATTACGTTAAATTAAATCAATGGCGTATTAACACGATTGATGTGGTGGTAAATTGCCTTACACTGACACTTTTTTCGTCTACTTTCCATTTGGTCTCATCCCACATGGTCTAATCATGTTTCGTCAACACCCAGTTCGTCTAAATAACCATTTGATTTCATCGCCATTAATCCCATTCGTTTGGTTTGATCTAATTTTCAGATTATACAATTTCCGCCTAATATCCAGTTGCTCAGATACCATTTAGTCATATGGTTAGATGGAATGTTTATGAACCTTAATTTCTATTTGACAAAGTGCAAACTAATTACGAAACGAAGTGGAAAATAGACCACCGGGGCATTAGACTAAATGAGAATCATACGAATTGGGCAGTAGACCGAGAATAGTGTATATAGACCGAACGGCTAATAGACAAAGTTGACAGTAGACCAGACCGGTTTAGCCTTTTAAGTAGACGAGCTTCTTGAAGGCTAAGTGAATATTAACCATTGTGGTTCTCTCCAAATAGTTTGGACAACACTGTTTTTGCAATGTGGTTATAAATTTGCCTACAATAAAGGATGGAGAAAAAAAAAGATTTGGAAAATAGTAGATGGGAGCTTGTAAGAGTGTGACACTGGTTTTATTATTCTGCTTAAACAGTAAACGTTCTACATTATTGGGCATTTTACCTGCTTTATGGGCCGAGAGCAGTTTGTTAAATAGAGCTTTTCAGTATCATGCTGGAAGGATGGTACCGTTTTTGCAGCAATTATGTCCCAGTAATGACTCATCATTATGAGAAAGACAGAGAAAGGGGGAGAGGGGGGGGGGGTTGTGGAGCCTGAGAGGAAGTAAAAGAGGGAGAGAGGCCGTGTGTGGGTTGGGGGGATAAAAATGGAGAAAAACGAGTATAAAATAGATGGAAATGGGTAGGGAGACGATGTGTGGGTGGGGGGGGGGGGGGGGAGGAGGGCCGAGAACGAAAATTGGCTTTTAAGCAAATTGATTGTTTTTGCTCTCCCTTATTTTTAGACAGGTTGCATTATAGAATCTACGAGGAAAGCGGTGACGTCGTAAAGCGTGCCTTTTGTTGCGTAGTATGCTATTGATCGTAATTATTCCCCTTCATATTTCTGCCCGACTCACTTGGACCCGAAAGAAAGCCGGCGGGATTATCTCCTAAAAACAGCCGAGTCCAATAAATGGTCATTTCTAACTTCCATTACCTTAGCAGTATTTTTCTCGGCCATCGCGTAGTTACGGGAAATATGATTCGATTGAAACTATGTATACGTAGCAAATCATATGTCCGCTATCATTCATTTGCCATTGGCAATGAACCGAATATATCTCAATCATGCGTTATATTTGCAAAAGAGTTTTACTGTTGTTCGAAAGGTTAAGCTTCTTCTGCGTGCCATGGTATATATATCTATATAATAAATTGAAGACATATGTACATTTTGTTTGCCCCACTAATTCTGAGATAGTACTTGCACGATATACATGTCTGGGTAAAAGTGCTCCATGCCATGTGTCCAACCAACATTGGGCATTTTCAATTTATCCAGTGTGATGAAAATTTTGCCCATTCTAAAGTACTTGTTGCATATTTTTTAGCCTTACCGTGCTGGTAAAAAAATTACCCAATATTTTTTACAGTGATAATAAAGATAACTCATGAAGATTGCACTAATTTGCACATGACTCCAGAATCCCAATGAATCACATTTGTTGTATTTATGAAAAGCATTTATGCAACTGCATTGTCAGCCATTTATAAGACTGCAGATGCGCTACTTCTGCGCCCCCATACAAATCTATGACCTTTCGTGTTTGTTTTACCCTTTTACAAAGACACTTAACATGACATTTTTCTAATAAGATGAGACGATTATGTTAGGATACTTATTAGAAATAGTTTTGATCAACTAAGAATTGACCTACTGGATACCATTCACTTGTAGAGCTTACTCGCACGAATATTACCTGCATTAAATTTCACCACACTCACATGTCAGTTATTTGACACGTTTGTGGGTATAAAGGATTAAAGCTAGCAAACCAAGAGTGAAAGTTTAAGTTTAGAGCTACGCGTGTTAACCCCAATAACATGACAGAGTGCAAACGTCTCAACATCGCTTTCGAGTGTTCACCCGTTATCACCTAAAATACGTTAAACCTGAAAAGTGCACCAAACCTAGTTGGAGTTTCATAAGGATTAAAGCAAATACGATCCAGCAGCTTTAAAAAGTACCACCTCGATTCCACAACTCCTTATATCTGGCCAGATTCATTACCCAAAATGCAACATTCTGAACAGTGCAATCGTGTAATATAGGCCCACTTTATCGATGACACACTAATCCACTATATTGAATACAATGAGGCCGCAATAATTAGGTAACCAAACAGCAAAACAGATACATTCTCTCTCAAATCATTTAAGTTAATCTATGCAAACCAAGCGAATTCATTTTCTCTGTCATTAACAGTTATCTCGAAATGTTTATTTCGAGATATTTATAATACACAGTCGACAAGAAGAGAACACGGTGTTGACCTGTTTGCCACCCCCACCTTAACGTTCTGATTCTTAATAGCATAATTAATAGCAATAAATTACCAATATTTATCATTTTGTCAAAATATAGAAGAATTAACTCTCTCTAAGTGAATAATAATAATAATAATAACGATGATGATGATAATACTACTACTAATAATAAAATTGATAATAATGACAACGATGATGATAATGGTGATGATATTAATAATAAAAATAACAATAACAATAATAATTATAATGATAATAACAATAACAACAATAATAATGATAATAATAATAATAACAACAACAATAATAATAGTGATCATAATAAAATAATAATAATAAGGGGGGTATCTTTGTTATCTTATCAAGCACAAGAACGAATCAGATATGCATAAGTTACGAAGGGTTTTATGAAACATTACCCAGATGCTGAAACTGGTGGCTCATTAAAAGTTCTATCAGTCGCAATCATCAGGTGAAAACACATCTGGCTACGATAATTACAATCTCAAACGGAATAGATTGGGTTCATGTCCATGAAGATGTAGATGTATGGCGCCAAATTCAATGAGACTAGGGATGATGCAATTATAGGCTGTGTGTGTGGCATTTCAATGAGCCGTTTCGAAAGTTATGAACAAGAAACAAACGATACAAAAATAATTGCCAAATCCCTCACAAAGGAGCCTAATTTATAGCATACCTAGCAAATGTTCTTGTGTTATTACTGGGTATGACAGAATTGACATCTGTTTGATAGGTTCCACGAAAGGTATATTTTCTATATTACAGGTGCGATAGCGGAGTTGTACAGTGCAATAATGGTTATGATACGTGTACATATTAGGTGAACCGACTCATCTATTGACAAATTAGATCACATCCATTTCTTTGATGATATTTCCCTCTAAAATCCAATAACTAATTTCAGAAAGGAAGAAAAAAAGATGATGTTGAGTGTTCCATTGAATTAGGTCAATCGTTAAGTTTGTAGAATAACATTTTTAAAAACAGATATGGAGAATAGAAAGAACACGTAGTCTAAGCATTTGACATTTGCGTATATCTATGCATGCCCTTTTGGTAAATCGACTGAGTTTTAATTACTGCTTAGAATAATTTAATGCATTCATTTTATTTCATATACACTGTAAAAACGCTGTTTAAAATTCTAAGCACGTTATTTAAGCCCGTCACTCCAACAACTACTGTTTAAACTTTTTAAACAAGTTGTTTAAAAAGTTTCCATCTGATAAATAACAGAAAAACACTATTTTTGTTGAACTTAAAAAACAAGTTAAATAAGGGAACGGAATTGATTAAAAAGGGACTTTTATTTATAATCCAATGTTGTTTTCCCCAACGATTATGGGAGAAAAAGCTGCCATGGAGACTTTATGCTCCCAGGATCCAACAAGACAAGACTTATCGAAATACATTATACCAGAAACATAGTATCTTAATGTCATTTCGAATCCACAAGGGTATAGCCGATTTGCAAGATTTGTTAATGCTCAAAATACGCCTACATTTAGCTAATACTTTCAAAGGTCAGCGTTGTATCTTCGATTTCTATCTTTATTTTAAGAACAAGTCCGATAAATCCACTCTGGAAAATCCTTTCAACACGCATCTTGTCCACGTGACGAGAAATAAAGACTTAAAAAGTCTTTAAATCTATACGAAACTGCTAAGCTATTAATGGACATGTTTTCAGTGCCTCTTTTTAGTATGTAAGATAACTCCATCCTTCCACATTGGGCCCTAATTTCTTTAAGTGTTTCGTAGAAGACGGAAGAAAATGCAGTGAAGAAGAACAAGAAGGTTAAGGAGAAGAAATAAAATAATGAAAAAGAAATATAAGAAAACTAAGACGAGTAGAATGAGAAGATAAGGAAGATTTTTTTTTCGAGATAGAGAGAGAGAGAGAGTAAGAGAGAGAGGGGGGAGGATGGGCGAGAAACAGGACTGAGAGGGAGAGGGGGCTGGAAGACTTGGAATATTGAGCTTCTCCATCGTTCTTGAGATAAAAATGTGATAACAATTAATACAGACAAAAAAGGATCTTCCAAAAGTGGTTGTGCAGAGATTTTGTTTGATACAACGCAACAAGAAAACGACTCCAGGGCTCCGTAACAAAGGCTTGCGATGAATTGCAAATATGAAAGAACAGCACTGATTGGTTCCTGGTCAGTATTTTTTTTAAATGCGTGTGTAACATCAATCTTGATTGGCCAGTCCGTTTAGCGATTGATCGCTAATCTTTGTGTTACGGAGCTTACGGAGCCCAGGGGCCCGTAACAAAAAGCTTAGCAGTGATCGTAGAAACACTTTTCTACGATTGATTCCATTGACTACCATACACAATCAATCGTAAAAATCAAGTGTACGATCAATCGCTAACCTTTGTGTTACAGGACTCAGGTCGACCAAAGCTATTGCGTTATCACCAATGGCATATCGTCGGTCGGTTTGGAGTCGGTTTCGTTGGTGAGAATGCAGCATCAGCTGGAAAGAAAGACCGAAGACGCATGGCAGCTCATCATCATTTTTTCCCATTTGATTAAAGGTAAATGCTAGTTTTGGTAACGATATCAAAATGAGTTCGTACAGAATCCAATGAAATGACCACCAAAGTATCTGTTTGTATAAATAAAACGCATGTGCCAAAGGATTCTGGAAGAAATTGTGTAATTGCTGAGAAATCAGCAAATAAGCACAGGATTCGGGTAGAGCGTCGGGCCCGACGCTCAAAGCAATAATTATACACTGTCCCACGTGCGCTTATCTGTGTTGGGGAAGTTCAGTCTGAACATTTTTCAGCGTAGATTTCAAGATTTCACAAAGTTCAGTTTATGTAACTGTACCAGATCTAGATCCTCGATGATATACTGACAATTAAGCCTGGTTTTACAGACTTTCTCATGAAATCAGTGTTTACTGCAACTACTGGAATTTCTCTTTAATCCCCGGTGAAACACAATCATTCTATTACTTACAGTGGTTGCGAAGCGCAGGAACATAAATATTTTATGATGATGAATCTGATAATTTTTTCAGACTAGGGCAAGTACGGGGTTGATAAAAATCCCTCATTTGCCTTGATCATACACTTCCCAAACAGGCATGCATGGATTCTAAAAGGAGGGTTATAAATTACAGCTTTAAATTATTCATATGTAAATTTTTTTGGGGGGCTTATGTTATATTTGAGACTAAATGAGTGCGATATAAACAAATAATAATGCAAAATAGGAAGTACCCGTATCCAATCTGCGCAGAGTGCTCGAGGCGCTAGTTGCTATTATTGCCCTGCCTGTTTCAAGGTATGAGTATTTTTGCCAGGCACAAATTTCCTACACCTGGGTAGAGTGCAACATTATGTGGATCAATTTGCTGCTGGCGGAAATAGCGCCATGCCTCGGATTCGAACCCACGATCTTCTGAATGGAAGGCAAGTGTAACCACGAGACCACGTGATATACATGTATTATGAAAGCGTCATTGTGTTATCGATATATTATATCATGTTCTCCTATCTGAAGAATTCTATTCATAGTAAAAAAAGTTTTTTTTCTCGCTGAGGTTAACAAGTGGTTCGGCGAAATTATGTACAAAATATAGGCATAGGTACAAATCATGCCTTTATTCCCGATTTCTTTTGTGCATGAAAATGCTTCCCATGGGTGATGATATTTAGGTATATGTATGTGTAATTTATACATTGAGGAATTGTGTATAACCATCTCCAATCTTTTCTCTTACATCACGTTTACATTACATTGTTGTTTTCCCAGCTGTTCTGGTACTGCTTCAACAGCTCCTGTAAGCTTCTTCTAATAACACGCCCTCTACGGTACCACATCTTTTTGACTTTAGTCAAAATCAAACTCGTGTTCCTCTTCGTTATATCAGCATCCCTTCTTATTTCCACCCCGCTATTGCCTCTCCCAAATGTCTCGAATAGTTATTCCGCCTGGCATTGTTTCGAAACACCACCAACCGATTATGGAAGGTTCTATCATATCATAAACGTACCTTACATATTTCTCCTCGTGACAATTATAGCGTTTACCACATTCATAAACGTCTTTCTTCTGAGAATAATCTGTATGCAGAACGACCGCCTGGACATAGTTGCAAGGAGCTGGGAGGAGTGACACCTTACCCCGACTCCAGGCCCATCATCGATGACATTTCCCGTTAAATATTTTCATAGGACTGGTTCTTCTGACCTCATCATTCTCATCTGTTGGCTACCTTGGACCGTGACATCGGGGGAAAATATCTCAAACACAATTGCAGAAGTGAACGGCCAACCAATAATCTTCATCCTCACAACTAAAGAAGCAAAATATATTGCTCGTCATCATTTGACCGCGATCAAAAAGGCTATCACGAGGGGATAAAATAATATTTACTATCATTTTTTTTTATTTAGAAAAAATGTGATAACATGAATAAAAGTGAATAAAAAACCACATTCATGGCATCTTTTAAAAAATGGTGCTATATGAATTTCGAATTTAGACTGCGTCGGGATCCTTCAGTCTGTAAAACCTGAGTGTCTCCAACTTCAGGCTAAATTCTTCAGTTATTCATGGAGGATATGCAGACTGTCGAAACTGATGTCATGTGGGATTTTATTGGGGGTTCTTTTTAAAACTCTTCAAGACTTTTTTTTAGATCTTTAGATCGTCGGGTGTCTTTATAATTTATCTAATGCCCTTTTAGTTGTCCGATCTCTTTGAAGGTCATTCAAGACTCTTCATTTTGTCGATAATGTTAAAGAGTATCTGATCATGTAAGACTCTACTTGTATGCAAACTTTCGAGGCTCCTTGGGATTTACTAAGACTCTCCGACTGTGAAATCTCTTCAAAGGACGTCCTAGGCTCATGTGGATGTCGAAAATATCTAAAGGTTTTTCGGGACTCCTCGCGTGGCCAAGAAACGCCAGAGATCTGACGTCTGAAATTCTAAAGTTGTCGAGGATCTGCACAGACCATCTGAAAGTTTTGAGAAATTTTGAGAGGTTTGAGACTCTTTAACGGTCATTTTAGACGTTTCAAAGACGGCCTTAGACTCCAGATTAAAACAAAATTCTCTAAAGACCACTGGGGACTAGTCGGATTATCAAATCTCGGCAATGATCATCTGAGACTATCTGTGTTCTACACTCTTCAAAGGTCTTCCAAGCCACTCCGTGAATCGACACTCTCCAAGTATCACCTGCGAATCTTTAGGTTGTCGCCATAGAATGGTTAACTGAAAATATCAGTTTGACAACCTTGATACAAAAGATCTGTTTTATCTGTCGTAGCACGTATATATTGTATATTAAACTCCTGTAGAACCTGTGTCACCAGTGATTCTGCCCATGTTGATCTTCGTGTGTGTAATCTAACTCAATAGTTTAAGTTTAAATGTCCGAAACGAGCTCTGATCTTACTTTGACTGAGATTTGACCATGTTGAATGAAATCGGTTTCACAAATGAAAACTTAAGTTCCAAAATGGGACTAAATAATTGGAACATTTTTGTGTACTTCGACACCCCACTCACGTCGCTATTAATATTTTATCGATTTTCACCAAACAGTTTCGTCAATGTGTATGCCTATATACCTGCTCCTGAGAGTTAGACAAAATATTCAAACATTCCTATAGATAACGCTTTACGTCTATTTGAATTGATAAAATGAAAATGATTTATTTATTTATTTATTTATTTATTAGAAAATATTTATTCAGGATAAAAAGATCAGCTAAATTGCTGTTTTACATCAATGTCCTGATTTAACAGGGATAAAAAACATATAAAGTTACAATAATATCATGATGCAAAATACATATAAATATTTAAACTTAGCTACTAAAATATGATAAAAAAATACTGTAAATAATTGATGATTTGTGTTCTCATATATTTGTGATTAAGAGGTGGGATAGGAAGAGTAGTCAATTGCGCTCACCGTGCGACATCTCTATGATAATTAGGCCTATACCTAGGACCAAATCCAGTTTAATGAGGCGATGGGGCCCACAGTGGTTGATCGGGAAATAAAACGTCTAAGAACGCTGCCCGAATGTTAAAAGCTTACGTCACTGCACTGCATGAATGACCTGGAACTGAATATATATTAACACACGTTTCTTTAATATTGTACAAAGCCAAAAAGCGCGAGAAGATTCGAGGTGAATCGAGAGACCTAACGATATCGGAATTTCACCCTGCGAACTGCCCGATAATTCGCCCGGAGTGCTAGGCGCCAATTTCCTACTTTACTTGATAAACGCCATCAGCGCACCTATCCCGCGAGTTGACACTCGCTTAGCCCTGGCTGATCGTTCGAAATTGTGTTATACCATGGTCTATTGATTGCATTTTTATGAGGAAGCACGCTTGGAGCAAAGCCAATGTTTCATCCTTTTTCCTCTTTATCCAGCATTTTCATTCTTTGAACCTTTAGAACCTCGGGTACTGACCTGGAGAACTAAAGCAGGCTGATGATATAATTTCTTGAAAACATAGGAAGGCTGAAAGAGGCAATGCTAAGCATTACGAAGTGGATTTTTTTTAAAGTAAGACGTCGCAGGAAAAACTAGGTCTCGATAACACAAAGATTGCGATGGAAAGCAAATTTATAAAAGAACACTTCTGATTGGTTTATGGTGATTGTTTTCAATAAAACGTGCATGTAGCATTGATCCTGATTGGCCAACGCAATCAGCGATTGATCGCCAATCTTTTACCGGTAGTTAAGAATCCCAGATGATATAACACTTTGAAAATTATTTTCAGTATTCCTGCCTTAACTCATTCTGTTATCCTTCATTTATAAAAGAAATATAAAAAAGCTAGCAAATAAAAAAACATTTAGTTGAACCATATATATTTACCACATTTTCACGGAGTGCCAGTTTCAAACTCATGCACCATGTAAATTTGTTTTAGCCGTATAGTCAGTGCTTCCATTTGCAAGGAAATTTCCTTGTTATAGGGAATTTAAGGATTTTTTGACTCCACAAGGATTTTTTAAAGGAATTTTGACAATTCAAGGAATTACAAGGAAAAATGAAAAAAGTCAAGGAATATTAAGGAATATTTAAAGAAATCTGAGAATTCAAGGAAATTGATTGAATTTCGAGGAAAATAAAGAAAAAAATAAAGATGAATCTTAAAAATGTTTAATTTTTCACACAATAAACGACTGGATGTCAGACTACTAAATCCACATTAATTTAAATTTTCTTATATGCTGGCTGGTGTCCCGGGGGGACACTCTCCACATGGACTGCTACCCACCCGTGTCCGACAGCCTCAGAAATGCACCCTAAACGGCGTAACTACATTAACTAAATTTGCAACCCTAAATGGCGTAACCCATGAGAAAAGCCACCCTAAGTGGCGTTAACAGGGGAAAGCCCCTAATTCGATACCCTAAGTGGCGTAAATATATCGAAATTGATTAATTTGATACCATACTGATTACTGATGTTAAATTTATGTTTAATACATACAACAGGTATAAATTCCCGGCATTTTTTTTATCATTGCAAGTAAGGCCAACATAATTTACTCTCAATGACACCTCTCTTAGTCACTTTGAACAGCCATCTTTTAGCCTAAATTAATGAATGCAAGTGAAAAATGTTGCTTGCCTTGACTGACTGATGCTTCACTTACCATTCGTTTTACCAATTTCATCAAAACCTGAAAAAATTGAGTCCATACCAGTTAATGTGTTGAAAAATACATACATTAATTAAACCTCTATATATCTTTTTTTTTTAAATAATAATAAAAAAAAAATCATAGGAATCAAACAAAATGGTATAGACTAAAGGCCTAAACCCTAGGCATGCTGCCTAGTATAGAACCGGGTGTAAGACTAGGGACTATACTGTACGGGGGTATTCTCTCATTAAGTGATGCGCTGGCCGGCGTGTGCGAGGATTATTTTGTATCCCTTAAAATCACGCCCTTCATGGTGTTTATGGCTTAGGTCTGCTCCCGAATCTTCTCAAATTTGCAACCCTAAATGGCGTAGATCTATTCATATTTGCACCTCTCAATGGCGTCATCTTCATAACCATATTAGCAACCCTAAATGGCGTGAAGAGAGAGAGAAAAGGCTACCCTAAACGGCGATTTACCAGCGAATGGTGCTGAAATGCATTGGCGGCGGAAGTCAAAAAATTTAGGGGGGACCACCAAATTTTTTTGACAAGCCAAAAAAAAAAAGGTTATATATCAACCAAAATTTTAGGGGGAGGCATACAAAAAAAATTGACAAAAAAAAAAAAAAAAAAAAAGGTCATCCACATAAAATTTAGGGGGGGGGGGATCGTCCCCACCACCTCAACGTCCCCCCGCTTCTGCCGCCTATGCTGAAATGCAACCCTTTTTGCCAAAGACGTCGACGACGCCTGAGTGCCTGAAATGGGACCCTTTTCGACGCTTTTTCTGGACGCGGGTGCGTAGCAGGCCATGTGGAGAGTGACCCCCCCCCCCGGGGGCTGGTGTGCTATACTTTCTTTTTCCTTGGCATGCTGAGACATGTATTTTATGTGCGCACACAGTGATAACTATAGCTATAATATGTCATACAGCAACTATTAAAGGCTTTATAGCATTTGATCTGTTGATACATGTATGCAACATTCTACATGATCAGTGAAACAACTAGGCTTGTAAAGCAAAAATATAAACAGGTTTTCTCCAGACTCTAATTCAAGGAATTTTGTCAAAATTTAAGAAAATTTTGGAGCTCAAATAACAGTTAAGGAATTCCAGTTTTAAGTTGTGGAAGCACTGCGTGTAGTAATAATTGGCCAACAAATCGACTGAAATTCCGAATTAAGTTCTTCAGTATATTGAAGATTTCCAAAATGACCACCCAAGTGTCTGTATATATAATACTAATATTTGCCAAAAGGATTCTGGAAAAAAATATGTTACTGCTGAAAAATTAGCAAAACAATCAAAAAATTGTCGGGTCATAATTTTTGCAAGTAGTAACAATGCACTGTCCCACAAGTGCCTATCTGTGTTGGTAATCTTCAGTGTGACTGTTCTTCATCCTATAGATTCCAAGATTTCAAAAAGTTCAATAAATGTAACTGTATACAAGATCTAATTAACGATGAAGTAATGATGATTATTGGTTTTACAGACTTGCATAAGGAATCTGCAACTACGTTTGTTTATCTTCAACTTTTTCATGAATGTTCACGGAAGTTCTAGAATGAACTATAATTGTAGATGAAGATCGAGTTGAACTTGAGTTTAATTCTAAAATACCACTCATACAGACTATCTATTGAAAAATACAATTTAATTCATATTTCCTGGACAAAATTATGTTTACATGGATTTCTATTAAATATTAGATAAGACTTTCAACTTTGGAGATCGAATGAAGATTTCCTTTGCAGCGAGAAAAGTATCAATTCAACAGAAATTGTTGCATGAATGCTGAAAATATAGAAAGAAAAGAAATCCGAAACAAAGTTCCTTCGATAAAGCATTCGGAGTGGGGAAAGAAAGAATGCCAGTGTTCCAGATATTGAATAACATGGATTATTTATTAGTACCTCCATATTAAATCCCGTTGAATCTCCTGCTGAAACTGTTATAGAATTATGACAAATGAGCTTGCCTTCCCCCCACGTATAATGTCTATAAAAACGACACTTTTATCCCCCGAGGGATGGTTACCGTTACCCGAAGGAAGAATGTGGAATTCTTTAATCTCGACTGCGGTCTACCACCAACCGCCTCCCCAAAATGGATGATAACCACACGCTTGGGTTCAATCCATTTCAGAGGAAGAGTTCGAAATAACCATCTTCAAGAATTTTGAGGCATCGTTTATCGACTTCAGCTCGTAGGCCTGGGGATACTACATGTCAATAGTTATCCATGCGCGCTGTTCATTTCCAAAATGGGTTTAGAATAAGTCAATAATGTCATAGTCCGCTCATAAAACCACAGAAAACAAGTTTTTTATTTTTATTTCTGTACGATGAACATGTTGGTAAAATATAATTTCGATACCCTGGATTGAATGGTTGAATAAATTGACTCAAAATGTCAAAAAAATATTAAATTTCTCATGATCGGAAATAAATGTTTATACGGTAAAATCTAGGTTACCTCTTGACATCTATATCATGTTTACATTATTGCTTATTTTAGATTTTTTTTAAAGTCTTGATTTGAGCTTGAATATTCACATTGCTCGTTTTTTATTTTTAATTTTAAATGTTGATTATTTTTTTTCTCCAAAATTGATTGTCATTATTCATTTCAGCTTGTTTTAAGTTATCTTATGAATTTTATCTTGAGTAGATATGAACGTACAGTTTTACTATGATTATAATTCTGTTGTCGATGTTTGAATTTCGATTTGATTTTGATCTTGGCTTGATATAAACCTATTTAATTCCTATGATTTTCAGTTTGATTCTGATTTTGATATAATTATGAGCTTGTTTTCAGTTATGATTTAAATTTTGATCTTGAGTAGATGTGAAATAACAGCTTTACTTTTTTAAAATCTTTACTTTGATTTAGATTTATCTCTACTGGAAAGAACACAGTGCCCCCACAATGTGTGCCACAGTGTGTTCACGCAGTGGTGTAAATCCGGTCCGAGCAGTGGGGGGATGACAGCAATATATTGACCTGAAATTTCTAAGTTTTGGAACACCCCAAAACACGGGGTATAGCCATATACAATAGTAGGCATACTACCGTTTTTCAGTTAAAGCCCTGTCACTATTGTTTTTTGATGGCTGTATTGAAATGATATAGTTGTGATATAAGCTACTGAATGCATTTTTATTAATATACAAGAGAGCGAAGTGAGCGAGCACATTTTCAGTAGTTGGAAGACAGAATGGTGTCGACAAGAAAAAAAAGTCTTTCAAGTGTCCAATGTTCACATCAAGGGCTATGTATATAACCGTGTACATGATAATACTATCTATCTCTTTTGGTAATGACAGTTAAAAGCCTATTTCAATTTTTTATGGCTATTGCAATGAATTACAGTTAATATCCTTACGCTAGCGAACGAAGCAAGCGAGCAAATTTCAGTAGTTGGAAGACAGAATGAGGTCCAAGCAACGTCTTTCAATTCATGTGCAGTAAGGGGAGAAATGCGGCTTGCGAGATTTAGAGAGCCTTGAAAGTGTTGCTTTATTCGTTTGAAATATAATACAAAGGATAATGTAGGCAACGTATCAATAATGCCGGAATGAAAACGAACATAGATTCGGAATTGATTTTCTTGTAAAATCGAAAAAGTATGATCACCATTTTTAGGGCAAGTACGTGTACTTATTTTAGTCATGAATTGGGATAGTAATATATGCATGTTGAGGATTTGTCGAAAAAAGAGATACTTTAAAATATTGTTTACGATCACTGCTTAATGAAGAATGCTAATCAACAACAGAATAACAGGAAAAACATACACAAAACCCATGGGAGAGAAAACTCCAACAAACAACTTTAAAGATGTATATACTAAATTGATAATACTAAAGATCAGGGTGCCTTTTTATTTTCGAAAATGACAAGAACTGATATTTTGCCGGGAGCTTTGACCCAATATGTAAATGAAGTCGCTCCCCAGTAAGTCGATAATTCCCTCTAAATTCGACACGAATTATCAAAGCTATAACAAGCTTGTTTACTGTGTTGAGTTTGGTGTTGGCTTGTCTTGATACGTGTCACGAGGTATGACATTAAAGCTGACAGAAATATATTGATTTTGAATGGGACGAAATTATATAAAGGTCATCGGGAAAGAATGTCCTATACCTAATTATCGCGGCTCAACAAAGGATAATTCGAAATGATGAATTAAATGAGGAAGAGGGTGAGGGAGATGAAGAGGGAGAAGAGGAGGAGGAGGAGGGGCGGAGGAGGAGGAGGAATAAGAAGGGAAGGGGGTGGAGGAGGGTTGTGGAGAACTGATTTGTGGTGTGTGTGTGTGTGTGTGTAAGGGAGAGAGAGCTAAGGGGGGGGGGGGGGTTGGTGCATGGTATGGATTGATCAATGCTATGTAGTAGATACACCATATTCAAATGATTTTGAAATTGGGACTGTTACGTGGTTTTAATTTTAATTTTCAATAAAAATAAGTAGGCCTATGAAAGTGTGGGATTGCGTTAAGTGGAGCTGTCGTGGTACAGAGGTTTGCTTACTTGTCTCTTAAAAGAAGGGTTAGGGGTTCGCATCCCCCTGGCGCTAATGTCATTTTGGCAAGGCACTTCGCTCCGTTTGCGTTTACGGATTTTACATTAGATATTGATTAGATATTTGATATTCATACAACAAAACATATACCTATAGCTCATGCTCTTCTTCGTAAAGAAGGTGAAACGTTTTAGATTTTCAATCAACTAGAATTAAGAGTGTATTGCGCACGATTTTATCATAGGAGTTACATATATTTTGTTTTGTCTTTTGCCATTTTGGAGTGCAAAAGTGTAAAGTCCATAACGATGGAATTGCCAAAGGATTTAGGATGTCAAGAAATACAAAATTTAAAATTCAAATGCCGATAATTAATTTAACTACTAGTATTTTGTCATAATTCGAAACCTTTTGAAATAATTTGTAACATTTTTTAGGAACTTAACCCGGACTCCTATCTTTTAGCACTTGGGTAGGATACCTTCTTTACAGCGCGGAGCGGAAGGCGTTTTCAATCTCTCCATGAATTACGACGTTAGGTGAAAGCAGGAAAAGAAAAGAGAAACACGCAGGAATATTATCAATTTGACGTCGTGTGACATGGACCTCGGGCAAATCACAATCCTTGTATGTTGGTCCAAACCAAATCTGTACGGTCAATGGAAAGCAATTGACCTGTATAATTAGACACCACTTTCTCCTTCAATTATTACCATCATTGCTCTAATCTGGTGATTTTCATACTATATTTTTTCACGTCTGCACGTTACCATTATTGATAGAAATAAGGAGGAGACATGTGAAATCCTAAAATTCAAAATACAACAGTGAGGGACATAGCGAAAGCTAAAGAGTGAAATAGATAGAGAGAGGGAGATTGTGTATTTGTATACGAGAGAGAGAGAATCAGACAGAATCAAATATAAAAAAAAAAATAGATCTACTTCTCTGTCTCCCCTTCTCTATAGCAACTTAGCTTGTTTTAAACCGTCGGTCATCGGTCTAAAACAATTCAGCGACCAGTATAGGTACAGGATAGATGTATTTCTGAAACTACACAATCTTGGAAAATATCCCGATCCTGAAAATTTTCCCCAATATTTGGTCCATCTAAAATTAAAAACAAAATAATGATTTTTTTTCACTACATATCCTAACAATAACATAGACTGAAGTTATTTTCATTTTGTATTAAGGTTCTGTCAAATTTGAGGACAATAAAAATCCTATTCAAGTAAACCATTTATGAACTATGGTTTAGCTATCATTTTTTAAACTTGTCCTCAATCATGTCAATAATGAATAATTATTCAAGGAAGTTTATAAACATTGACATAAAAAATCAATAGTATCATGAAAGTCCCTTACGACCCTTTTAAGAATCTTGTTTGGGTTTTATTTTCTATAAAAAAATAGAAAAAAAAAATGTCAGATTAAGTTACTGATTGCTTCATAATCGAGCAAGCATGAAAATATCAGCAGACATTAGGCTTAGTACGACCTCATAAAGGGTTTTAAAATGTTCGGCAGATTTCAGCGACTCAAGACAGGTACACGACTTCCTAGAACTGCAGGCTAATCGTGTGAGAGAGATACTCCTGAAAAAAAAAACCCAGGAGCATCTTGGAAGGTCAAAGGAACTTACATGAACCGACATTCCCTCCGAACTTACTCCGACCGGGCTTCCTTCGACCCTCCCCCCGCCCTTACTCTGACCAAAACAGCCTGCGTCTGAACGAGGCTAATAATGCCAAGAAACTTTTGGAAATCTATTCTGCTCTACTGAAAAGTAAACAAAAATACCCAAAGAATCTCAAGCATTTAATTGAGTTAAAAAAAGCTCACTGACCTCAACTAAAAAGGACGTATATAAATTTATATCTCTGCACACAACGCACATTTGCAAAGTCGATAATTGGTAGCATTAGAATGTTTCACATCTTTTTTTCAAGCACTAATCATTGTTGAATGATATTTACAACTCTTGTCTCTCCAGCAACCTGAGACAGACTTGGATCAAAATTAGCAAGTTGTGTTGGGGAAATAAAATAAAAAAATTCAGGGTGACAATACGCATTTTGAGCCTAATTAACAATATGCAGTCATGATATACTACAATAAAATGAATATAAATGCTATATAAGATAAAATGGATTGTAGTGAAGGAACACTTCTATGTGAGGGATCGTAGCAACCGATCGAGATTGGTTTCAGTAGGGAAATCGTGTGGCACTTTAAAACCCATTTTATTGTTTTTACCCTGACTCATAAATGCCCTGACTTGTTCAAAGAATGACATTTCATTAAGCGTTTAATTAAATCGTGACAAAGTTACGATATAATGCAGGCTCAGAATATACAAGTCAGTTAAACTGACTGTTTCAAGATTCTGCTACTGTGATTTTCAAATTGTTGGGAGATATACCGTGCTCGTCACTTACCAACACTAGTAAATAGCAACTCTTCTGAAGCAACATGTGAAACAATAATTCTTCTGCTTTGCATCTAGAGAAAATGTTGTAATTGAATCATAAACCTGTGGTCATGTGTTATTACGGGTCGTGGAAATATAAATTGCTTATACCTCCATGGTACGGTGTAAAACAACTTTGATCGTGTTGATTGTGACATACTTCGTTCCGTCTGAGGTATTTTAGCGCGCCACACACAACAATGGTGCGTAATTACAGGCTTTTGTAGAACAGCTGCGTTTCAAGTGAAAATCATTCAGGGCCCAACGATGGAGATCACCTGGGTCGAGTTAATTAGCATACTGGGGAAATATTTCATGCGAACGAAAATTAACTTCGTGGAATTAAATGTGTTTTGAACCAACGACCTTTTTAACAAAGAACCAAAGTCAAGACCACATTATCCCAACCACTTTGCGAAATCAATCTTATATTGCAACCATTATATTCATATAAGTGGACTAACAACATTAAAGTTTAGTTTTTCTTAATTTAGTTTCTTTTAGAAACAAGATCACACATTACTGGATTATTCGTATTTTGACAATCATCAGCGGTTAACCCACCCCCCCCCAAATGTGCCCTGCAATGCGGCTTATTAAAGACAGTTACGTCACCATAAATCGTATAATCTGGTTTACGGAGAGTGATATATTCTATTTGTAAATCAAATGAACGTAATTGTGGTAATCAAATAAAATACGATTTATTATTAGCAAGCAGGAATTAATCACAGTCAAGATACAACAATTCCCTCAAATGAAACATGATTCCAAATCGTTTCAAAGTGAATTTGCACTTAAAATACTCTACATTGTGAAAACTGTGGTGTTAAAACTGACACCAGTTGGTGTTGATAGAGAACCACACCCTTAGGTGTTAAAATTGCACCCTAGAGATTGAACATAACACCAAAGAGTGTAAATGTAACAACAAAATGTGTTGTAATAACACCTATATATGTTAAACTTACACTGTCAATTCAACACCGGTGTGAAATAACTGGTGTGGTCCTCTATGTACACCGGTTAACACCACAGTGTTTGCTATGTACAACTGGCATTGATTCAAGAGAACCAGTTAAAAAGAATTTTCTTGTCCAAGAAATTGAGAAAATGTAACATAATCCACTCGTCAAGATCATTTACTCTGAATGAAGATGCAAAGGGCTCATCGCACTTTTGAATGTGAGGGAATCTTATTATATTTCATTTTTGATACACACATAATGTATTGGATTTATGTGAACTATTCCCCAGTATGAGTGAGCATGATAAAATTTTACATAATATACTGGCAGATAGGTTACATATTACGAAAATGATATGAATCCAATTATGGACTGCTTCTATTACTGGGAGCTGTTGATGTTATTACCCTCTTTGTGTTTGTCCATCTCATATGTCAGATGGAATACATCCAACCACATACTGTAAATCGTGAAAGAAAGATAGAAAGAAAGAAAGAAACAAATAAATAATTTTGCATGCATTTTCTTAATTGAACTGAACTCACATCTGTTATCAAACTATCCCATCACAATCTTGCTATGAAATCTATTAGTGTACACATTAAAAACGCTGTTCAATATTGCATACAACGCTGCTTACTATAAACCTTACAGTGGTTGTGTAACAGTTTAGGCAACCAATTTATTGATAATTAAGTATTAGAATTTAACTTTGTTGTTTGAAGTTTTATACACTTGTTTTATTGTTTGAACTATACCATGAGGTTCATACAATTAACAGCATGGTATAGAAACCTGAAAGAGCGATTTTACTGTGCAAGCCAAAATTACGATAATTCCTACCAAATTTAGTAAACGGGGAACCTCGATAAACACGGGAGAAATCCGATTACAGGATGGCGTTTATGAGAGTACTGGGATACTTTAAAACACGGAACGCCCAAGAACGGTTTTCTTGACGTCGTAATCATGGTGATTATTCTTGTTTTGAGACTAATGCTAATGGAACAGTGACACCAGCGAAACCTATCGATTGTTTGTCATTGGAAACTAGCATAATAGCTTTGATCAGTCTGCAGCCTGAAAAAAAAAAAACTTTTTACCTGAGAAAACTCCGGTAAAAACTGAAAACTAAGGTTAGTCTGATCTCTGCCATTGACTTTAACACAGGGCAAAAACTCAGGTAAAAAATACCTGAGTTTTCTCAGGTAAACAGTTTTATGCAACAGGCCCCTGGAGTCGGTTTCGTTGGCCTGACTGTAGCATTAACGGGCATATCATGACGCAAACAAGTATTTTATGCGTTCGATCGTAAGATTACTTGACTAACCTTATCTTCCTGTCTTGACGCAAATACAAGTGAAGACTTAATGCATTAAATTGTAAGATTTCGGATTATCCTTATTTTCCTGCTAGTGTGTATTAAAATTATACGACCAAGGGGGTTTGCATTTTGACGCAGTGATAGACATTTTTATTCATGTATTTACTTACTTATTTGTCTTCTTTATCCAGGGTAGCCTGTTCAGTGATTAAAAACGCTGTTCTCGACTATGGCCCTTAATTGTAAATAAGTGTTTTCGTTTGTGAACAAATTCAAGGTGTACGTTTGTAGGACGAGTCGATTTTGTATCTGAATTGTTCTGGACAGAATAGCATCTGCCTTCGATAATCCGTTCGATTTCGAAATGTGCCTGAAGAACTGTTAATTTGATACTTGAAAATGATCCGTGTTCTATACATGCATTTATGAAAAGAAAATATCATTAAACTTCAATTCATTTTTTTTTTCAAATTCGATTTTTTATTTCCAACAGAACAGAGAATAATACAAATTTATAAAATGCCAATTGCGTTTTTTTCTAGGCTTAATCATTCTCCAACTTTTGTTCGGTTCCCGAGTGTTTCCTTGGTGTCAATAGGTAGTTTTCGCATATACTACGGGAAACTCTCTACAACGCATCGATTCCTTCGAAAATACAATTAAAATCACAATGGAGGGCTGAGAGGCTTTTGTCCAAAGTTGGAGGACAGGGACAGCAGATCATCCAAAGATTTGCCGCGGAAGAACAACTGCAAATATGTCGTTGTCCAGCGTCAAGAGCTTCCGACGCTGTCCCGGTCCACCAACTTTCGACAAAAGCCTCTCAGCTCTCCATTGTGATTTGACTTGTATTTTCAAAGGAATTGGTGCGTTGAAGAGAGTTTCCTCCAAGAAAATGCGAAAAAAGTCCGGATATTATGTTGTGACAATGTAAACGACTGTGCTAGAATCCCTAGAATGATCACTATTCCAATGCGTTTCGCTTCGTTTGGCACCTCAAGAAATTTACAATATTTTTGCTGCAATCTGGACAGTCACGTGACCTGACCTTCGCGTTGAAAAAAAAGATGTCTTCCGGTGTCAGATATCCTCTTCTTTTCAATCCATTAGGCATGCCAAAAGAAGGATCGCGGAAGGAACAACTTTCCAATCCTCTGATTACCGACACACAGCCCCCTTTCCCTCTTCCTATTTAACGTTTAACACGCTTTAATCCTACCGCGTTTTTTTCCCCATAAGCATTCATTCGGAAGAGGCGCTGTGCACGTCAGAAACGATTTTACACGCCGTTGGGACTCGGATAATATTTTGACTTCTTAATTCTAGTTCGGCGGTCAGTTCCCTATAACCCTTCTCCTGCAGAAAGCTCTAAAGATATGTTCCAAGGTACCCTGTGTAATCATTTTATTTAATCAACCTAGTTTTCATATTGATATGTACTTTATCACCTCTTGTCTAACAACGTGCCGTCTCCTTCTCTGTTAATACGAATGCTCTCTTTGTTATTTTCCGTTTCATGCATTATGCAAGTTTATGTTTTGATTTCAACTAAATCAAATGACATTGAAAACTATCTGAAAAATTTCATCTCCTACCACCCCCAAACTTCCCTAAGTTATTACATGGAAGCAGTGTTATAAAATGTTGGACTTGACATTTTATCTCATTTTGTATTCAGCCACGGTTTTATCATAACAGAGATATCGATCTAACCACAGTCATCATCATGATCATGGCCTTGGAGTCGAGATTTGACATGCTTTTCAGATCTCCTTAGTACTGTTAAACTGCTATTTTTTTTTTCAAAAGTGGGAGATATTGTTTTGCGATTTCTTACTAGAGATTGCCTTCAAAAGAGCTTTCAGAGATGCATATCGAATATGTAATTCCCGACTCCTTCCTTCCGAAGAATATCCTTCTGGAAAGATTACATCCGATTTTTGACAAATCAAAGAAATCCATTATACCTCCTTGGTTAAACATAATCCGAGCTGTAAATCTCAATAGGCTTCAACGGCCGCCATGTTTGTCACGTGACATCAAGATTCATGCCCTTGAAAGTTAGAATGAGTTAACGACCGCTCTTGACTGCAGCGCCTCTCATGCATATTCCATGAGCTACTATTCCACATATGAAAGACAACCCGAACTAATAAGCTTGCTTGGGAATTTATTTACATTTTTACCCCGAGACTGGATACAATTTTATCCGCATGGACAGATGGCAGGATCAATAGCCTAAATGTTTTCACAAAATTTCTGAAATAATAACATTTACCGACACCGCAATCAAGGGACATGTGACTTGATATAATGGATTATCCTACTCCCTTTTTTTCTCTTTAGATTTTACACAAGATTGAAGGATGGAACCATGAATGAACGCTTGTAGGTGTAGTGAAGACTTAAGGCGGAAAAAATATGTGGTGTCACAACGATACAAATCAATGGAAAGATTTCAAGAGTGATTTATATTCAATACTAATGATGAGGGGAAGAGCCCGGGGATGGGTGCGACATCAACTCTAATCTGAAAAAGAAATCATAATTTGAATGATTCCAGTGTACAGGCTAATGACGATTTTAGCAAGTGTGAAACTAAACTAGAACATGATAAGAATCACGAACGCTAAACACAATCACGAATTCAAATCCTACTCCGGAGGTGAATTCCAATTAAGTTTCACTAAAATTACGGTACAAATTTTGCGTGTGAAAGGCTTGACCTCCAAAACATCTTTTTTTTTTTTTGGGGGGGGGGGGCGGAACTGACGTAACCTTTCAAGCACTTCCGTAGATAATACAATTGTCATGAACTCATCGTAGTTTGTATATGCGATGCAGTGCTTTGATTGACAAGTCCCCAAGGACACAAACCGCCTTCGCTTGGGGATTCGAGTTCAAATCATATTTTTGAGTGAGCGTGTGAAAGGTCTGAAGATTCTTAAGACGAATTGCAATCATCATTACAATGATGATTCAATATTCACGTGTGAAAAGGCCCTTAGATTAACACAATGAAAAAGGAGACCCACGTCGTATCCACCAGGCAATCCGGTTTGCAATCAGCTTGGATATAACTCGAGACAGCCCGGGCAATAATGTTTCCATCCAGCTTGGTAGCAATGAAGCTTTAATCAAGACAGGATTATCCGATGCACGTGGGAACGACTTCGAGATTAATACCTAAATAGATGTGACGTACCATATTTCGTTTTACAGGAGATGGGCATGATGAACTTCGTGGTAGTTTGGCGTCAGGAGGCGGATGGAAAGGGGTTGGGTTAACTGGTATATTGTATTCCGTTAGGGGGAAAAGAAGAAATATCTCAAAGGGATAGAATGTTGATGATATGAAAAACACAAAAGTTTGGGCCACCCCTTGACCCTCTTCTTCCACCCCACTTGATTAAATATCTTGCATCATTTTCATATCGGTGATCCCATCAAGAAAGTTCCCTGCGCCCGATGAATGCAATATCAAGCTATGCCTCAAGACATGCAGGTAAATAAGTCAAAGTCCAACATTGCTGTTTTGGGGAAAGGATTAATGACAATAATCTTGGCAACAGTGACATTTGATGCCCCCGAACATTCCATGGGTTAGACAAGCTGATCCTAGATTAATACGAAATATTCTTTGAAATCAATCCGCGTATTGAGTGTGCTCCCCAGAAAAAAAAAAGGTTAAAACTCGAAAACCTTAACTTCAAACATAATATGCCTTTGTACCTTGTAATGTTCCCATCACAAGAGTAGAGGGTGCGGGGGTGGGGGTGGGTTGCCACTCCAAAGTTCTACGACCAAGGGGAAAAAAGAACAAAAACTATCACAAAACGAGATATTCACTAAAAAGGAATATCGGTCGCTTGCTTCGTTTTCTCGCGACTTTTACGAATCTTTTCCACATACGCCATGCTATATGCATCCTTAGTATCTCGGTTTCATTATGCCACTAGTTCCCATGAACCGACTGGAAAAACTCGACTATCAATTCCATTTATTTGCCCTTTTTCCACCCTCTCTTTCACCAGGAGATCTGACCGAGCAATGACCAGTAGCGGTTCAGAAGAAAGTGCAGGTATATTCAGCCTGTCAAATTAATGTTTAGCCCATTCTGGCACTCCCATGGGCGCATAGCAATGATGCCGGTCCGAATCAATCATTCATTACCCTACACTATAAAAAAAAAAGGTTTACCCGATATTTGGTAAAATGGGAACATGCATGTTGGTTGGGTAAAAAAAATTACCCTTTAAACATGCATTTTGCCTAATATGGGGTCAAAAATTACCCAGCAAACATGCATGCTCTCTTTCTACCCAATATTCGGTAAAATTATATTCAGTGTTTTTAGAGTGTATCAACACATTCGCGAATCTTGATAACACCCACATCTGATAGCAAACTGCATAAGAATCCAGGTGTCCTCCCTCACGGCATGCGAACGTAGAAAAAACACCTTATTCCAAGTATATCAAATACTTTAGCTTATTGTATCAATTATAGTAATATTAGCTGCGTTTGCATAGCTTTTTAGCGTGAGGATACAAAGCACTTCTGTTATTAGCAAGGCTTATAGCTCGAGTTATCAGTTTTTCAACGGCGCTCAGTGCATTCAAGGAAGTAATCCTGCACAGTGTTAGGACATTTCTTGCTGAAGAAAAATACACAAAGGCTTTGAAGGATTCGAACTCACGACCCTCTGTTTGAAAGGCAAGGGACAGAACCACTAGACCACGACGACATCCCCGCTTGCAATAAAAGCTGCAGAATAGATTTTAAAAATGTTGAAAGGACAGTGTCCTTTGAGAATTTCGAAAGCGACGTTATTAGAAGAATAATACAATATTTGAAGACATCGATTGTCCACACGTAGACGGCATAGGATGACCCGAAGTGTAATTGATTTTGTGGAATGTAACTATGGCTGTTTATATCGCCTTAAATGAACAAATATTGTATTCGTGTTGCTTCCTTAAGATCTGGGGAAAACAAAGCGTGTTTGTAATAGCGGTTGGACGTTGTGAGAAACATCGCAAAACATGGAGGAATGCTGGAAAGACTAGGGGAAAAAAAAACGTTCCAGAATCGATTGTGTCGGACTTAAAAAGCAGATCCTGTTTATGCCTGCTTCGAACCAATGTAAATTTTTTCTATTTCCCATTAAACATATCTGTTCAATAATAATAATACTAATACTAATAATAATAAAAAAAAAATATTACTGACCGTAGTGTTGTCATTCCGATATACACATTGCGATAGCCAGTCTGTACATTACGGATAGTGATGGACGTTGTACGTCGAATGATTGAAACATTATTTGCATGAAGTTAAATATGTGGCCAGCCACCCCAAAAACAACAAGTCGCCCGAAATGAATTTTGATAATTTTTTATTGGGTTTGAAAAAGCACATCACAAGGTTTAATATGATATATAACTTGTCAAAATTGATCAACAATAACCCACAACATTACTTTTTCGAATGCAGAAGAAACTTATAGAGAGCTTTAAAAATAAGGGGAAAAACAATGCTTGAATGAAAGTCTTGTACCTTGTTTTCTATTTAACTTTAAAACTTTTGACATCCCGAAGAAGAATAATCATTTTTTTTTGCTTTTTGAAAAACAATTACTCTTTTGGTTACGTAGAGAGAACCTTCCCCAGCGACTTATTGTGGGTTTTGGGGTGGCAAGTCACAAATATATTTTAGTACTGGCATTATATGCATTATATTTCTCGATACTTAAGGAAAAAAAACAGTTCTAAAATAGTAACATAACATGATACAGACAACATTACAAGCACGTTTGATATCATTGTTACTTTCTATTGTCGTATCTACGAAAAAATTATAAAAATACCACAAATCAACTGAGTATTTATTGTTTAAAAATATCTAGGTACATTAATGCCACACTTTTCTAATCCAGTTCTGACCCATTGGATCTCGTTCTTGCAGAAAAGTCCGTAAATGTTGTGTTTGTATTGAAATGAATTCGTGGAAACGTATATCTTACTCGAGAAGAGTTACATTAACCAAGAACACGAGTCACCTTTTTACAAAACATTTGTGTTCTCTCTGAACTGATCATCGTTGCTATCTTCTTCCTGAAATACCACAATTCTGACCTTTACCCACTGGCATGAGTAACGTGAAATAAATCGAATCTTTTGCTTGAATGTCGAGATTCTATTGAATTATTTGGATGTCAAGACTCAGATTGGTGAGCCTTTAGTCCCAGTAATTGTGATTTAACGAAGGTAAGGCCGCAGAAGTTGAGCCTGTCATCAGAGTGTAGCTTTGTCTTTACTTGGCGAACCGTCGCTGGGAAACTGTACAGAGATCAAACACGCACAAAAAAACAGGGGCTCGTTTCATATAACTTGTTATGATAACAATTGTTTAATAACAGTTAAAAGCTACTATAGCCCATCAATCTGATTGGATGATGGTAAATTTGCAATATAAATAGTGCATTTGGTACTATGACAGGTCTTTATGAAAAGGGCACCCAGGTAAATACAATCATTGACTCTTTGCCATTCAATTCTTCAAGGTTAAACCAGTGGCGGGTTTCACAAAACAGTTCGTGATTTACACACGGCTCTACTCACACTGGAGTATGTTTTTTGTGCTAAATACGATTCCTAAGCATTTTTTTTTTACAATAAATTGATATACATCAAACAAAGTTATGTTGATCACTGTAAAATAAAGTTGAGTGAGGCTATGATAAAGTTAATAATATTAATCCCCCATAGAAAATAATGTGACAACTACACTATTGCAATCGTGCCTAAAACCGTGCAAAATGTTCGAACGGTTTCATGAAAGGCTACCTACTTTAAGCTAGTTGGGAAGGCAAAAAAAAAAGGGGGAGTAATGATTTGATAATTCATCTCAATTACAGTATGGATGATCCCAAGAGGTAGCAGCCATAGAAATGCCCGAATGGGAGCAAAAATGCTGCATTTTCAAATTAACTTTCTCTCGTCTCCTCTCAAAGTTTACTATTCTCACATCCTGGTCTAAAGTTCAAGAGCACAATCTCTGATTTCCTTATTCGATGATACGAGATTTTGGATAAAATGGATGGAAATCGAATACAGCGGTCTTGAAATTCGCACGATTTCCCTATTCAAGACGAATTTGGAGACTTTTTTTTAGTTTTTCCAAAGAGTAACTGAGTATTCAGTCGACATTATTTCATTGCTTTGCTGCATTTTCATTTCAACGTTTATACAGCGGGAAAAAATGATGTAAAATGTATAAATTTAAGAAGTTTGAAATTCGGCACTTAACATTAAATCTGAAAACTGTTCATGTTTCGAACGCGTTGCAATTTTTGTGATTTCGGTATCCGCTTCATGCTCTCATGAATGTTAAATACTTTCGGAGCATCGATAATTGCGTAAGTTTTTGTGGGCTCAGTTTCTTGTAATACCTATTCAATTGAGAATGCACCTATTAGAATTTAATATTGAAGCATGATATGGGGGATAATCAATTCCAATTATATGAGAGACTTTGATATCGTGCCTCTGTTCTTCTGTGTGTGTGTGTGAGGGTGTGCGCGCGCGTGTGTGTGTAGAGGGTTGCGCCTTTAAACCCGTACTTTGGTGCTCGGTTAAGGTTAGGCCATGGTCTGTGCTAGATATAGGAAGCCAGAAACATCAAAACTTATATTTAATATACATCAGTCATGTCTTTATGTTTTTTCATGTCTACTGTACTCTTTCTCTATTACCTAAATAAAGAAGAAAACTAATTTAGATATTACTCCAATAAAGGTTTATGACTTGGGTTCCTCTACTCTACAAGATAGGTGCTACATTCGGCATTCCATAGTTGGACCAAAACGTTTGACTGAAATTCAAAATAACTGACCTCTGAATACAGGTCGCAAAGTTCACAGTTCAAAATGGCTAATCATAATGAAATGACAGAAATTGGGGATACACCCCTATTGGAAAAGCCATACAAATAAAGAAAAAAAAGAAACGAATATTAAGAAAACTGAAATAAAAACAAAGTGATAGAGTAGCAATCGTCAAAAACTGAGGTATTGCAGAAAAAAAAGAATAATCGATTTAATACTCTTGTAACGGTAGAACTACGAGCAGAGAGATATTAATACGATCAAGAGTCACGATTATTGAGACACCTCTGCCTGGGTGATCCCTTTTTCGATCGAAAGAACGATCAATGTCAAGTCTATCGTTACATAGTATCGATAGGCACTTGAGGCAGCTGGTCTCATGTGTTTTCTATAGGTTTTGTACCCCTGGGATGCCTCGTGTCGACCGCTGGAGGTCGCTTATTGCAGTAAGAAATAAATGCAACAGACGATTTGGAGGGGATGTTATCCAAGGTGATACCCACAGTGATATATATTTCAAAGTTATTTCTTCCAAGGTATACCCATGACATAGCAACATTCCAGAAGACGACATCGATTAATTGGTTATTCAATATTCACCCTTAGCGATCAAAGAAAATTAAAAGTGGAGAGTGTCTTGAAATTTAGCCAACTTTTCAACCTTGTCCTAATTTTTTGAATTCCCCCTTTTTTCTCAGTTTTATAGACCCTGGCAGGGAATAAATCTTTTCGGAATGGTCAGCGGGGTACTTGCAAATAATTTGAATAAGATTTTGCAACCGAAAAGGCATTGCCGACATGTTGGGAAAGAATGACTGTATCTTTGATAAATGTAAGTGAAATTTGTGGAAATCAAATATTTCAATTTTAGTAATTTTCTGAAAGGATTAACATTTGCCCACGTTGCTTATCTAAATATATACATTTTAAATATTATGACAAAGAATTGTTGGTATTAGGAAAGATGAACAACAGTTCTCTAGCATTATCCAAATTCCATGTAAACATATTCTTTTACATTAAACTTGGCCTTCGTATATAAGGTGATAATTATAGTTACATAGATTAATAGATATACACACCTAAACGTTTATAAATAGCTGCAGTTCCCCTGTGAAAAATATCATATCTACAAATAATCCCCAAATCAAATGATTTTGTTTTAATTTAAATATTCGATGCCCGTTTTCCCTCGGTCTTGATGGCAACAAACACCGACGGTGAGCCTGGCATTCGTTGCCGCATTTTCCCCCTACAACTTATTGCATTAAGGCCACTCTACCTTATCACGGCGTACAATCTTCCAACAAATGAATGTAGATTGTTCTATGCCAAGTTTGATGAGGAATTAATTTGATATCTACCTCACTGAGAAGTACATTCAACATCTGGAGCAGTTATCGGATAAGGTAAGGAAGGCATAGTATATATATATAGGTCTGGGGGTACAGTTCGCCTTGTCCTACTTTCACAATACAAGTAACGAGAATGAAACATGATTAATCTTTATTTTGATTATTGGTTTAAACTTTGATAAAGTATAGGCAGGTGAACTTAGGTAGGGTGTCTGTCGTATAATGCGTATATATATACCCCCAGACCAATCATCAAAGTAGCAATAAATTAGGAATTCTTGTTCAGTTCTCAAACTAGCGGTAGTTCAACTCTACTTATTGGTTAATAAAATGTACAGGAATGAACCTTAAATAATCTTATGCTTGATTACCATTATGGGGATGAGCATTACTCTTCCGTTTCTGCCATATAAAACGCATATATGCACATATCCAGACTTGATCTTGAAAGTACATGTATCAGTGAATTACGACTACTTGTTCAGGTCTTAAAATAGCGGTAGTTTACTTCAACTCATTTCTTTCACGAAAATGTACAAAGAATGGTTTGATTATTGGTTTAAAGTATAGGCAGGTGAACTTAGGTAGGGTGTCTGTCGTATAAGGCGTACATGTACCCCAGACCAATCATCGAAGTAGCAATACATTAGAGATTCTTGTTCAGGTCTCAGACCAGCGGTAGCTCACCTCTACTTATTTTTTTTAAAGAATAAAATGTTCAAGAATGAACCATGAATAATCTTAAGCTTGATTATCATTAAAGAGAGATGATGATTAGTCGGAGTTTTATGTTTTCTGCCAGATAAACCGCACATATCATATATCCAGACTGACCTTGAAAGTACATGTAGCAGTGAATTACGACTACTTTATTTTCAGGTCTCATAATAGCGGTAGTTCACTTCAACATATTTTTCTCTCGAAAATGTACAAGGAATGAAACATAATTAATCCTAAGTCCGATTATTGGTATAAGTGTAGGCAGGTGAACAATAGGTAAGGTGTTTGTATTTTAACATAATTGTTCAAGGTGTATATGCATCCCCGATCAATCATGAAAGTATCGATAAATGACGAATACTTGTTCGGGTCTCAGAATATCGGTAGATCTCCTCGACTCATTTTTTTTCACGAAATATACGAATAATGAACCATGAGTAACATTAGGATTGATTTCCATTATCATGATTATAGAGAGATGACCATTAGTTGGAGTTGTCTATCATAAAAAGGGATAATTTTCAGCCTGACTGATAATGAAAGTAGCTGTAAATTACGAGTACTTGATCAGGTCCTAAATTAAGGGTAGTTCACCTCGAATATTTTTACCAAAAAAATGTACAGAGAATGAACCATGATTAATCTTAATAAAGTTTGATTATTGGTATAGAGAGGTGAACATTAGTCGGAGTTTCTTGTACTTTTATAATAAAAAGTTCAACTTTTTATATTCTTTTAATATGAGTCCTTGCCATCTCAAAAGTTTTGGCTCATAACGCCGCTGCTCCAGGATGTAAAAATTATCCTTTTAATAGTTCGAATCACTTTCACTTCGTAATAGGGTGCAGTACCCAATGGTGACACGATATTTGCTCCTGCGACAATTGCTCCGTCTAAGTATAGGGTTAGGTTTAGAAATGAGTTTTATTTTGGGTTTAGGGTAACATGTAGGTTTAGGATTGGGTATAGTCTTATACCCAGGGTTGAAGTTGGCGATTCCATCAGTGTGTAGAATTCACAGCGGAGCAATTGTCGCCGGAGAAAATGTCATGGAACCACAAAAAAATAGCGTATGCACATCTAATGAAGTGTCCCATTCACCAGGGGTTTGTGGAACTTTTGGTAATACCTGGGATTAGGAATCAACGTTCATGAATTCAGTCCACCACGTTCACATCTACCGAAGATAAACACATCATCATAATAATTAGTATTTTCATAATCAATGTGGAGCGTTGTGGCCCAGTGGATTAGTCTTCTGACTTTGAAAAAGAGGGTCGTGGGTTCGAATACCAGCCATGGCGCCATTTCCTTCGGCAAGAAATTCATCCACATTGTGCTGCACTCAACCCAGGTGAGGTAAATGGGTACCTGGCAGGAAATATGTTCTTTAAATTGCCACCGGGCTGTAAAAAAAAGGCTGCGGGGGTAATGATATGCAACAGGGACGCATTTGGCAGTGATATGCGCTATTATGCATGTTGGTATTATTATCATTATCATCATCATCATTATCATCATCAACATCATCATCACTTTTATCATTATCATCATCATCTTTTTTTACATTTATGTTTGAAATTTGTATGCCGCGCTACATGTGGGGGTCGAGGGTGATGTGCTTCCGAGCAACAGCTATTAATTAAACTTTTTACACCCATGACCATCAAGTAGCACCGATCCATTCTGTTTTTTGTTTTTTTCAATGTAAAACTCATGCATTTACGTTTGAATTATGTGCTTTTTTAATTCTGTCGAATAATTAAGTAAATAGAGAAATAAAAGAATAATATTCAAAATAATAATAATAACGACGAAAACAACAACAACAATAATGATAATAAAATGATATGATCATAATTACACTCTTAAAAAAGTTGGGCAAAAAATGCAAAATTTTTAACCATTACTGGGCAACACTCAGTCCACACTACTATTGGTTAAAATCTGTCCACATTGGGTAATAAAAACTAATAACTGGGTAATACCGTAAATTTGCTCATTGGATAATAATAGCCCAGAATATATATATTTTTACCAACATACATTACCCAACACAGTGGACTGTATGTAACCTAACATTTTTAGTGTGTAATACAATTATCATCATCATTCCTATAATTATGAATATCATCATATGAAAAGAGGACTAAAGAGGACTAAAATGATTTAAATGAACATGAAATTGAACTGTTGGAAAATAGGAAAAGATATAAAAAAGGCTATAAAAACAGAACAACGATTAATTCGAAAAAAGTGAGAGATATCCCTCGAATTGATGTGCTGGATACTTGAAAATAAACACTGGTTCTTAGATTCCCCCGACCTTGATATGTGTTGATGTGAAAAGTACTTGATTTCCCGATGTTTGGCACTAGAACTTACCTCCATCATCTCAAAAGCTTCACCCGACCCTATAACGCAGCCCTAAGGGACACACGGAGAGGGAGGCCAACGCGCAAGCTCCCGAAATATCAATTCAACAGTGGCAAAGAATGAATATAAAATAGCTGTAGATCTTCATCCAAGTGGGCCGTGGGGAACCGAGATGTTTGTTAAACGCTTGAAAGAAAACGAAATCAAAAGAAATTGAAAAAGGTATTCTCTTCCCTTCTTTCACTGGGAAGATGTCAAGTATACTTTAGTCTAAGTCTCAAGGGATAGCGATCCGATTGCTTGACAGTACAAACTGTTTTGCAATTTGGCAGTAGCAGACGTTTCAGATCAGTCGAGTATTACTTGATGAAAACTATCTCCTTGAACATTCGAATAAGGTTTCAAGGTTTCACCTTGTTCTACATAACTTTGTATTCTTGTAACTACTCTTATTGTTTCCCGATATCCCAAATTTATAAATACCAATGACTCTGTTGATGATTTTAGGCTGAAGGTGAGATGTGAACCTTGAAAAATGTTCCGTTATTAAAATGTTATGCTCATTTCAGTTTTTTTTTTATATATATAACATTGCGTTAGTTGCCCTGTTCATATAAAGGCGTCTTGTATTTAGGCTTCATTATAACCTTCTTATGAAAATAAATTAAATTTAAATGACTGGAATTATCGTCCTAGATTTCGGGAAAATGTAGGTACAAACCAAGGGAGGTGTTATGATTTTTTTACTAAAATGAAAATTAATCAGTAACGATCAAGAGATTTAGAATAAAAAGATCAAGAACTAGCCCCATATGTTGGCCTTTATGGGTGCGTAAATAAGAACAAAACTCAACCAAAGTAAGTAAAACAACGGTTTTTGAAGTGCATGATTGGAAAATATCTTTATCCGTATATCTTTAAAGTTTACAGTCGGTCAACAGACTTATAAAGAGCTCGCTTGCAGTGAATAGAACGTTTTCGCATATAATAAGAAGACATTCTCTGTAAAGTTGGTGGGCTGGGACAGCAGATAATCCGAAGATTTGCACTGGACGAACAATATTGCAAATGTGTCGTTGTCCAGAGCCAAGAGATTCCGATGCTTTCCCGGTCCACCAAATTTCGACAAAAGACTCTCTGCTCTCTATTGTGATTTGAATTACATTTTAAAAGAATAATAATAATAATAATAGTAACAATAATAATCCGCTTTTATATAGCGCTTAATACATCGGAACGACGTATCTAAGCGCTTGACAGATATATCATTATCCCGGTCATGGGATTCAGTCAGTCATTCCCGCACACAATGTGTGCACATCCTCCACTTCCTGGGGAGTATTCGAGCCAGTCGCCGGTGAGGCGCACACAGTACTGGACAAGCTACAATGACTTTCACATCCTACCGGGTACCCGTGTAGCACCTTGGTCGAGAGTGGCAAAGTGTGGATTAATGCCTTGCCAAAGGACGCCAGACCGTGGTGTGATTCAAACACACGACCCTCTGTTTACAAGGCTAGAGTCAGAACCACTACACCACGGCTCCACCGCTGCTGGTGCGTTGTAGAGAGTTTCCCCGTAGAAAAATGCGAAAAGTCCGGATATCCGTCATATAGGCCTAATGAACTTTCATAGGATAGTCCTGATTCACAAACATCATTATATTTAATGAGAGATGCTAATATTTTGTCACATACCTATTGTCAATGAAAGCCAAACGTAATTGTTGGTTTATATTCTGATATCATTATTGTTTCTTAAAAACATATTCTAGCATAGGAGCTGTAAATAATATCGTAGAATTATTTATCGCTGTGGCATCTTGGGTCAATAACCAGGGACTATGCAGGTAATTTAGATATTCAGGTAATGCCATCCGAAGTGATTGCGGCTTATTGGCTCTAAGATGAATCTTCCAATATCATGACTATATCAATATTTTGTTAAATTATGGTTATTCACACATACTGTATATCCTTGAACTCTGCAAAACTTCCTACATGCACCTTATCCACCATCATTGCTAACGCTACATTGTCAAAGGAGTGCTTACTACCAGAACATTGATTAATGTACATTGAAACTCGAGCATTACCACAATCTGTCATCTTCATAAATAATTACGACGAAGTGGTGAATAATTTGATGAGTATCCCTCATGTCTAGCAGTATGCTACCGGTTAAACCAGAGAAGGGAAGCATGATAGAGCTTTACATGTATATAGCCTCACTACCGTCGCCCATTGTATAAGCAATTTGTCATGCATTGTAACAGGCAATACAATGACAAAAAATGAAGAAAAAAAAGCACGCATGAAGGAATCGATTTAATTAAGGCTTTGGAATATAAAGATGATTTGACGTTTACACAGGATTACAAAATTGGATATGGCACAGTAGCCAGAGGCCCTACAGTGTTCTGGCAGATCCATAGTTTTATCAGATGGATGGGGCGAGGGGCAGAAAATTCTTTATAATAATCTGATTGACAGAAAGAGGTTTGTGTTGGATAGAGGTTTCGGTCCCGACATGCCCGGCAAATTTACAAGCCATCAAAAGACTTAGGCTGCGTTTATGCGACCTCAATCCAGAATCATGATTTGAATCATGATTTGAATCATGATTCAAAACACAAACATGAATCACGATATCACAGAATCAGCGTTTAGACGACCTTCATTCCAATGCTGTTTCTCCTCAGATTCGGGCCAATCCAGTGCGCATCACTAGTGCGCAGTTTGACAGAGGAAGTTTTTCGCACGTGTTTCGGCTCTCGAAAAATATTTTGCTTCCAGAATTCAACCTAAGTTTACTTCTATCATATAGGGTCCATATGCTTCTATTCATCTTGTTAGTTAATCCAAAATGGTGTTCGGAAGTGAATTTCAGCCCCTTTTCAGCGTAGATCCAATTTAATATTGACACTCTATACTCAACAACAACTGAGATCATTGTCTGTCCAGTTAATTCATTTACTAGAACTTGAAGTTGAAGACATGACCAAAAAATGAAAAGTAGTGGACGATGCGAAGACCAACACAGAATTTGAACATGACAAGAAATGCATGCAGAGTAATCATGTACACTCATACAATGAGCACATAGAGAGCCTTGAGCTTGGCAAGAGTCAAACCGAAAGCCGTAGCCCGACACAGTGAGGTCATATAATCATGATTCAAATCACGATATCGTTTATTCGAACATTTTCGTACGTGATTCTGCAGAAACGTCTTTCCAAACGCCCCTTTTTTCGTGTTTCATGTTTGTGATTCTAATCATGATTATATTCAATTTCGACTAAACGCAATCGTGATTCTGCAGAATCATGATTTGAATCATGATTCGAATCATGATTATAGGGTAAAAAAGTGGCGGATAAACGCACCCCCTATCTCCCCTATAAGAGCCAAAGCACTCACACACACACACACACACCCTCAGCCTTACTCACACACACGCACCCGCCCCCACTCACCCTCCTACACACACACCGTCACACAGACGAACATAAAAAGTAAGAATCAAGCTGTTTTTCTACGACATCCCAAGTAAGTTTTTCACCATGAAAAAAAGTGACACAAAAATAATATTAATGATCTTCCTTTTTTGTCTGTATTTACAATGCAATGTGAACAGATCTAAAAGCAGTCTCGATATCGATTCCACAAAAAGAAATACGTTTAGGAAATTTATAGGACGTATAAGGAACAGTAAAAACAACATCCAAAGATAAAGAACTAGTATGTTAACGAATGATAAAACATGAAGATAACAACATACTGCGAGCACACAGTAACAAATAATTAAGTAACATTTGTCATTATTGTTATACAACCTAGCCTAGTACATTATGTGGACATGATGCGAACGTTAAAGCAAAAAGAAGCGCGGTAAAGAACAGAAATGATAAATCATAATTTTTTGAAAGCGACCATGCACGTACTGTCTGTGGTTCTGATCACATTGCCTATTCCGAGATCGGAAGAAAATAAGGCGATCATTGATTTGATTGTCGAGGATTTGCGATGGTAATTGCAAAATTGATCTGTCATCTCCTAATCTAGCAATAAAATCTCACTTTGGAATTACTCATCCGCTGATAAGGAAAATCATTGCCATTCTTTTACTGATCCTAATCTTTGTAAATCTCATTTTCAAAGAAGTAGATAGGTATATAAAGAAATTTCAATTTCAAGTAAAATCTAGGCCTACTTTAACCTGAAAACTTTCGAAATCTTGATCCCCACAGGATACTGAACCAAAGATATATCACCAAAATATAAAAACATCCCACTTTATTTACATTCCAGTGTGAAATATAATGTACTTAATTATTTGCAATATATATTTCCTGACCATACACAGTAAACACGATGTTAAGAATTTTTTCTACAACGCTATGAACCTTACTATAGTTGTTTAAATGGTTTAAACAAGTGTTTAAAATCTTAAACAAAGTTTCATTCTTAATATTTAATTCTCAATAACTTAAGCATGATTGTTTAAACTAAACAAGGTTCATACAGTAAACAACGTTGGATACAGTTTTAAACGACGATTTTGCTGTGTAGGTAGTTCCCAACGTTTTTCTTGTATCCACCGAAACGCAGGAGTGTCACACACTCTCTTCACATACGGGGAAATAAACACACACACACACACACACACTCATAGACTTATAACCACGCACAAACACCGTTTTCTGCAATAACGCATTATGCATATATACCACACACACTAATAATCTAAAAAAATAAGAAATATTATCACTTTTGTAAACAACAGTTGATATATTTGCATCGATGGTTCACCAATTAGTGTAAGCCATTTACCTGTCACACGAGCTAAACCTGGAAACCAATCATGGGCCCCGTAACACAAAGGCAAGCAATTAATCGCTAATTTGAAAGAGTATTTCTGATTGGTTCCTATATAGTCAGTCTACTGAGCAAAATGTGCATGCAACGACGATCTTGATAAAGACATTTCGTTTAGCGATTAATCGACAACCTTTGTGTTGCGGGGCCCAGAACCCATATCAAATGGCAAATGAGAATACAAGAAAAATCAAATATTTACAATACTTATAAAATGTTTGATGAGCAAATGACATACAATGGGCTTACATCTTAAAAAGTTGTAGTTATGATATTGTATTTTCGTGTGTATTTGTTTTGATGGCAATGGATAGCATCGAAACGTTTCAGGTTTTATAGCATTAACGATTCTCTTTCATTTCTTAAAAGAAATAATCAAAGCACCGTTTTCATGGAGCTTACGAACGTTTTTCCCCCAAATGATTTGCAAGGACGCGAAACTAACCAAACAAACAAGTCCAAATGTGCAATTTACCAACAAGCTGCCGTAACAACGTAATATCAAAACCTTCGTATTTTTTTGAAGGGTGGGCGTAGTCTCTAGAGAAGTTACTCACCTGCTTGTGATGTGTCTTTATCTAGGGATGACTTGTTCAAGGATGGATTGAATCGCTTCTGCGTCCGAATACCAAATAGCGACTGCGTAAGACATATCTGGCAATGAAAATGAAAAATCAAATCATGAAAGTGAAGCCATGAATTAAGAATGTGCATTGGCTGTCGATACTGTTAGATAGCACAAAAAGTTTTACGCAACTAATTGATAATTTAAATGGAATGGTATCGAATCAGAAGGGCAAGAACTATTTAAAATCTAAAATCAGCTCGAATGTGAGAAATGTTTTTAATCATATTAAAAAGAAAAAAAGCAAATTGCTGTCAAGCCTGCAAACATCTGGATTTCGATTCAAACTGAAGTCGGAGAGGGTCATCACATTTCTTAAGCCACTTTTACACCTTCAAGAATGCAACACGGATCTCAGTCCGTGGTGATCCGGGGTGCTATATTGACACATTTCCACCATTGACGGAGTGAATACGGATTTAACTAAGTATTTAAACGGAAATGAACAGAAAAGTACGGTTTCTACAAGGAAAGACAAGGTGGCACTAGGAACCTGCTTGATAAGCTACCGGGAGTCAACATGAAATACACGGATGTTACTTTGTCCTTATACGGACCTTTAGAGTGGCTTAGGGTCTCTACTGGGATATCTCTAAAAAGTATTGGCCAACATTGAAGTATCGTTTATTTTTCCAACGTCTGAAGCGTACACATACATGCCCATGAACACGGACTATCGTTTATGTATACGCAGACAATGGAAATTTTCGACTCCAGATACAGCCGGTATTAACAAGGACCTCCCGGTTCTTACAGGGAGTCTCCCGGATGCATTCGGGAGCTACACGGTTGTACAAGGTGGCTACAAGGATAAACACGGATGATTATCCATCCGTGTACTCCCGGATGAAAATTTTAACATGTTCAATGTTTCTCCCGGATATGCCGGTACATCAAGGATGGCGCCGGATGAGTATCCGGTATGTACACGGTAATCCCGGACTGTACACGGATGACACCGGATTGACAATCCGGAATGATCCGTGTTGCATCCGAGGAGGTGTAAAAGGGGCTTTAGTACCTTTGGCAATAAATCCACTGCTTAAAAAAAAAACCAGAAAATTTATTTAAAACAACATAAGTCCACAGATCTTTCTGCCATGCACACAATATCTGAACTTTTGGAAGAATCGATGTCATTGTCTATCTAATTATGAAGCGACAAATAATCGAGGCATGCAATAAACAGTGCCTTCGAGAGCACCCAGCAGGTAAACCGCATGCATGGATTGCCAAGCACAGTGGTTTGTGACACATCGAGATCATATACTTACCGGAATGATTTTAAACGGTGGGCGGTACCGCTATGAAAAATCGTATATATCTTAAACTTGTGATAACTCTTTACTTAACCAGGGTATCCACTTCAGCTATTAGCTTATCTTTTGGCCCTTTGAAAAGCTGTTACGATCAATCAAGCCTTAAGCTTTATGTTTCAGCACCTTGCATGTCCATTATGTACTTATTCGTGTTATATACGTTCACATGATGGTGATCATGCATGAGTATTAATGATATTCATAAACTTCATGTTATCCCATGCCTTTCCTCTTCAATATGTCGAGCACTTCATCACAAAATAAAACAAAACCAAATAAACAAAATTACCTTTTTTTTTAAAATTGGAACGACTTGGTCTTGTGACCTTTACTATCATAACTGACTACTTTTCTAGGGTTAAAAAGTTCTGGTCTTCTATATCAGGTCTGAAGGGGTGTATTGTAATTGCATTTGGCTGCAGAATCAGTGATTTTGATTTTTGCCATCCTGGAGATAACATAACTCTCAACAGGGTATAAAAGGTCTTTTAGTGACAAACTAATCCACTGGCATAAATCCCGGGGGGATGGGGGGTATATCCCCCACTTTTCGAGGAGGGGGGATGGCCTGTACAAACATCCCCCACACTTTTTACGAAAGAAATGATAAAAAAATCAGAGAGATAATTGTTTTATTGGTGAAAATTCTTACTAAAATACCGCTTAACAAATAAACCAATATTATTGAATCATAAAATGCAAATAAAGAGCCTGTTCACCATTTCCAAACGAAATACTTACATGTATGTCCTTATTATAACATTCATCAATGTTGGGGTCTTTGGGAAGGGATTAATAATAATTGGCATTTATATAGCGCCTTATCAATATACGACTATTCAAAGCGCTTCACAATTATTATTACCCGGTCACTGGATTCATAGCATTTCAAGCAGCCTGTTAGGCGCACACTTGCTAAACCAACCACAATGACGGTTGTTTCCTACCGATACGGCCCAATTAGCACCTGGGTGAGAGTGGCAATGTGTGGATTGATGCCTTGCCAAAGGGCGCTAGACCATGGTGGGATTCAAACACACGACCCTCTGATTACAAGGTGAGAGTCAGAACCGCTACACCACGGCGCTTCCACATTAAGATGGATTAAGATGGAATGTCAAAAAATGTAGTTTACGCGCGTATTCGCATTCCGATCATGCGTGGTGTATGTTCAGTTTTACCGCGCGAGGCTGTTGCAATGAGTTTGATGTAATGCATGTATGTTAGTTTGACTTCATTAAACTTGACAACTCGTAATAGGGAATATAGTTTTGGCATCGTGTCCCATTCCGGTTCAAAACGACGTAAATTGAGCAAAATAACGTCTTTCTTCAGGAGAAGAGATGAAGAGGATCCACAGGAAGATGTGGCAGAAAATGTCTCAAATGAGTCTACAACTGCCAGTAAATAAGAAGCCTCAATCTCCGAACCTTGCAGCGACCAACATGAGCAGCAAGACTAACAAAGTGTCAACAGACCTGGTGGGTGTTTCATAAAGCTGTTCGTAAGTTAAGAGCGACTTTAAGAACAACTGGTGATCCTTTCTTATGGTAAATGGTATATTCATTGGTGATGGTTTAGCGCGTAAGAAAGGATCACCAGTCGTTCTTAAAAGTCGCTCTTAACTTACGAACAGCTTTATGAAACGGTCCCTTGTGATTGTGAATGTCTTGCATCTTCATCATGGCAAGCCAAATCATCCAGCATCTACCAACATCCCTCCTAAAGAACGGAAAAACCAAAAAGTATATTAGTGAGAGAGTGTGTGAGAGAGAGAGAGAAATGTGCGTGATGGGTGTGTGGATATCCATTAGCTTGAAGTGGATGATTGATTCATGAATACATTTTGAATGTAATCTCTAATAAAACCATTAAACCATCATGGGATAAAAAAGATAATAAAATTGGAGGGGTATTTGCCATATGGACATATCAATGACAATTCCTTGCATATCTAAAAACATGATTGCAAAAAAAATGCCAAAATATTTCAATCATACCCCACCCATCAACACGGATTTACGCCAGTGAACTAATCACACAAAGTTTCGTTAGAATATCAAGGTTGTTTCCCAATTGGTATTATACACTTTTTTCCCTCGAAGGGATTTTCATGTAATTGACTAACCTAGATCCGTAAAAAATAAATTTCATTTTTAACGATCGGTGTGATTTTCATTTTATGAAACTATGATCAGAACACATGTTATTCTTTTCAGCTATATCGCAAATAGTAAGGAACGTCATTGCACCCTCCCTCATCCAATTGAGTAAACATGCACCTGGGGACCGTTTCATGAAAGGACTTGTCGGATGTTTTATCCGACAAGTCCTGTTTTATCCGACAGTTACCATAGTAACAGTGCCTCTCAGCCAATCAAAATCAAGGAAAGATGTCAGATCTGACAACTTGTCGGACAAAAATATTGATGAAACGCCCCCCTGGTATATTGATTTAAAATGGAAAAAACATGTTTACTGCTTGAATTACGAGAGAAAAGAATTAATAATTGGTAAATTTTCACACAATATTTCTTAATATTTACTAAAAATTTGAATCGTTTCATGCAATTGGTAAACCTATTTTTGTGTTATGTAGTTAAGGGCGCGAAATTACACAAGCGATTGCAAACTTTTTATTCATGCTTGGACATGTTGGATATAATGAAAATCAGAATGATAGTGTCAACAATTGAAAATTTCCGTTTTGAATCTTAAAAAAATTCGAATTCTATATGGAGTAACTGAAAATAATCACTTTTTATTTACGGTAAGTCCAATTTTATATCGTACAAACATCAAAGAAATGAAATGCATTACATAAAACCGTAAAAAGTACGGTGGAAAGTCTTACTGCAAGTTGCCAGAAAGCTGTCAACTTGCTGCACTTTTTGCTGATTGGTCCGTACTCCAAAATATTGTGAACAGTTATGAATATCAGATATATTTCTTACTCACAACTTAAATGCAATGACAAACTTCCGATATGTTCATCGATTGGTCTTTCAATAACATTTTCCATCGTGACAGATGAAAAAAATTGCATCAAAATTATCACTTTCATTGGTAAAAAAACACCAAATACACACACACAAACAAACACATTTTACATTAATATAATAAATTATGATGAAATGTTGATAATCACAATATTCATAATGGTTCGTTCACATTACAAGTAGGTTATGTTCATCGGTCTTTCCAAACCATTTTTACCTGATGTATAGTCAGGCCTAAAGGAAAATACAAGCATCAACATTATCACCACATTCTCATCGCTCAAATCCACCCCACCCCCCGTATCCCGACCCGACATTTTCCACCATGTCAACTAGCCGAATTCTTGATCACGTGTTGTCAGCACATGACATATCACACTCGTCCACTATGGATTTCATCAAATCAATTCTACGTTTTTTTCCTGGAGCATTGATTCTAACCCGTGGCATGCAGGTGAGAGTATATATAAATTATATTCAATACTGGGTAAGGAGCGGAGAAGTGGGTTAAAACACCCCTTGTGTTTTTATCTTCCAACGTAAATAGATCGTGGAGCATGATCGAGAGTGGTCGATGCATGTCCCAGTTCCCGGACATCTCAGGCAGGGGGAGGGGGGAAGTGATGGTCGATTGAAATTGTGAGGTGCAATGTTAGCTGGTCACCAAAGAATGGTTTGATTGACCCTGTATAAATTGATCATTATGTTTGATATTGTGTGGATATATACTCTATATTTGCCGTACATGAAATTCAAATTCGAAGTATTGACAGGAAAAGTATAGGCCTATACATGTGACAGGAGACTTACCTTGTTCTTTAGTACTACGCAACTACGAATGGCTTTTTTTTTTTTGGGGGGGGGGGGTCAAATTTTACGTTAGTTTCGAGTGATTATACAATGATAAGGAGAAGAATGAAAAAAAAATCGGGGGGGGGGGGGCTAGGGCTTCAGTATTTATTTGTTTTTGTTTTTTCCTGTTCGCATTACTTTCTTCATATTACGTATTGAGCACAATTCACTCTTGATAATTGTATATATTTTGAGAGTAGGCATGTACATGTATAAACGATAAGAAAGAAAGAAAGAAAGAAAGAAAAAAAATCAGTAATGCATGTGGTGTGCAAAAAGTCGATTTTGCAAGGTATTTTAGAAAATTTGATGTAAAATATGATGTTAATTAATAAAATGACTTACACGAAATAATACAGCTTTTGTGCCGATACAGAAAATTTTCTTCGGTTGGAGATGATCAAATAGAATAATATTTAGGCCTCTATCAACCTAAAACAAAACGTTGACAAGCTTTCATCCACTGTGGGCTTCCTAATGCATGGAAATGCTGACCGGGGTATGTGACTAAGTGACAATGGATAACCAGGGTCTCTGTTAAGTCATGTCAGTATTGGGTTAATCTTTTTTTTCCATAGGAATTCATTCACTTTTCTTTTCCAGAATTTACTTTTAAACATGTTAAAGTTAATTATTTGGGGATCATCCCATCCGATATTGTGACATGAATTAAGGCCGTGTTGTGATGTAACAGCTTGTAACAGGTTGTTAAGTCTGTCTAAGGGCTCTTTCATGCTCCTTCTGTCTTTCATTCATAGTTCTCTTACCAAGAAGTTTTAAACCTCCTTGCTTTTAACAATTGAAATAATCTGTGAAGGTGATCTTGGTAACAATATCCGACCTTTCTTTTATTTTGGAATTGGTCTTTTTGATGAATCAGCCTGCCTTTAAAGGTGTTACGATTTTTTTTAGGGGGAGGGGTGGGGGGATGGGGGAACCCCTTCGAAAATACGCCAGTGAAGAAAGGAAAACATATAGGCCTATATAATTGTTAACACATACACCTGAACACACCACTTTGCGGTCTGATAATTTGCAATCATAAAGATTACCAATTGCTAAATAAGAGGAGAAGGATTTCAAATGTTAAAATATTACACAAAGTTTGACACTAATTCTGACACAACTCAATTGAAAAAAAATATTAACAGCATTAAATGGGTACTCCGGGCTGAAAATATTCATATCTAAATAAATAGAGTAAAATTCGCAAAGAAAATTGCTGACAATTTCATTTAAAATCTGATAACAATTAATAAAGTTATTGAATTTTAAAATTTAGTAATATTTTGTGAAAACAATTATATTCGCGTCGTCATGAATATTCATTAGGTGGGCTGAGGATGTCACATTTCCACTTTCCCTTTTCTTATGCTATTACATGAAATTAGAATTATTTCATGTTCTCATAATTTCATAATGTGTAAAAGATATGTCTTCCTTACAATGAAATAAGACGCAGCAACAAATATCTAATGCAATAAATCAGTTGTTAATCATTTTTTTGTTCTTGGAGGGGAAAAAAATGAATAAAACTAATTTCATATAATAAGATACAAAACAACACGTGGGGATATGACATCATCAGTTTCCTCATTGAATACTCATGAAGACACGCCCAGAACTGTTTCACCGGAATAAAGCAAATAATTAAAATGTCATAACTTTGTTATTCCTTGTTCGATTTTCAACAAATTTTTAGTGTTTCGTGTATCTTTTCAAATCATATTATTTTCAGCCTGGGTACCCCTTCAATGTACCTAATAATCATCCACGCATGCTCTCAATATTTAGTGACACAAATATTGGCCAGTCTTACCCTAGAGTATGTGAGATCATTCTCCATATTTATAAAAAGACAAAACCTAATTTCTTTTCCTATCACTCCCACCATTTAATCCTTTAAAATCAATATGTGAATAAATGATTGTAAAAACCATAATACGCTGGAATCAATAACGCCAGGTGAAATATGTTTTTGTGTCAAGCATATCTTTCTGACCTGTATTTTAGTTAGGTTTTAGGGAAATGGCTTAGGAACGAGAGTAAGCTTTCAGACGAATGAGAGGAAAGATAGGTTCCATTAAAACTGGCATTATTTGTAATCCTTCTGGACGAAGGAAACAAATATGTTTTCTTTTGTAATTAGTCTTATTTTCGTTCCCATTACTAGTATAGTATAGCCTTTTCAATATTGCGAGAGATGACACATGAGGCATCACATTATGTGATAATGGTGATATCTGTACTTATTGTTATAACCGTCTTTATTGTCATTATTAATATTATCTAATGTTATTATTACCAAAAATACTACTACTACTACTACAAAAACTACTATCTATATACTTATACTACTGCTACTATTACTACTATATACTTCTACTACTACTACTACTACTACTAGGATTAATTTCTTGAATGCATGAGCGCTGAAAGGCAGCTCGAGCTAAAGCCGGGGTAATAATGATAATAATAACGCGTCTTGGAATAAAATATTTCTAGATAGATGGCGCTATATAATGCCTATTATATTATAATTATTATTATTATTACTACTATTACTACTACTACTACTACTGCTGCTACTACTACTACTACTACTTCTACTATCACTACTACAACTAATACAACAACAAACACTACTACTACTATTACTACTACTACTACTACAACAACTACTACTACTACTACTACTACTACTACTACTACTACTACTACTACTACTACAACAACAACTACTACTACTACTACTACTACTACTACTACTACTACTACTACTACAACAACTACTACTACTACTACTACTACTACTACTACTACTACTACTACTACTACTACTACTACAACTACTACTACTACTACTACTACTACTACTACTACTACTACAACAACAACTACTACTACTACTACTACTACTACTACTACTACTACAACTACTACTTCTTCTACTTATATGCTTACTATCATCGTCATTATCATAATCACCATTGTTATCGTATTTATTGTATTATGATCATCCTTATGGTGATACTTCCTTTTCCAGCAGACCATTGTTAATATTTTGACTTCCATGACTCCTGCATAACGGTCAAACATTGCATTACCTTTTGATTATTAATTACGAGTTTTCTTAATATATCTTTACATCTAACAAAAGAAGGAATGGCAAAGTATTAAACAGTGCGTGGTGTTGAAACTGGGCCTACCCGTGTCCACCTGTCTCACCAATTTTCTGAAGATAAGTAGGGAAAAGTAGGGAAAAGTGAAAATGGGTAATACATCCTGATAATACAGTAAGTTGAACATATAGCAGTGTTTGATTTCCTATTTGCCCTTCGGCATGCACCTGCGATTTCAGCAATATTTTGATGCATGATAGTAACCTAACCGGGAAGGTTTCCTTCTTAAACTGAGGGGGGTAATACCAAAATTCATTAGTATACTGGGTATTCTTATCCATAAAGATGAGTCTTCAAGTTCTTAGATGAGATCCTCAACGAACGTTTTTCTTGTAACGTTATTCTACCCCATCTAATGTGGTGTATACTAAACACCAAATGAACTATGACGGGCAGGGGTGGAATAACAAATAGTCATGGCAACCGGATGACGTCAAACAGAGGAATAATTTTATCTTTTATACGAAAAGAGGGGAAACAGATGATCAGTAAATTTATTAGATTGACTGCCCAAAGACAGAGAAGCTTTGACTTAAACCGGATGAGGGAAATTTGGAACTTAGATTGAAAAAAACATTGATTGTTATTTTCTGTGGAAGTGTAACGATTGTTAAGCATTTTTCAAAACGTAATATAATACTCGACTCATTTTTAAAATAATATTGATTAAGATTTGCCGAATATTTGGCGAAAGGGCCTTTACTTTAAAAATTATATAGAATATCTACGAAAATTCCAGCTTTATGGCTGTTGTGTACAGAATGTTTTTATTATTTCCCTTTTTTTTAATCAGAAGCGGCGATAAGATAGATTTGAATTTGATCGCTTGAGGGCGTGTTGCTAATGTGCCTCGTCGTGCAAAAGTGTTGGCCAGAGTTGTCTTTTATTTACTTTATATTTCGTAATACAAGCCCAATGACGTGAGTAGAATTGATTTGTTATCTTTGAATTAATTAGTTATATTGTCCTTTAAGTCAAGATGCATGAATAAATACGATGTTGAACGAAAATGAACAGCCAAAGATACGACATGGACGGGTTGTTCACGCGAACCATGTATAGGCCTACTATGAATACGTGTACTCGTGAATGTTACGTAATGTATCCTGGAAGCTCACGGTCGTATGAAGTCGTTTAATGTAAAGCAGCATAAATTAGGCCTTACCTTTAGACACACGATGAATTGCTTGTAATTGACACAAGAAAATAGTAACCAAGACACCATTGTTGTTTGACAATGGAGCTAATATGACATTGGGTAATAGTCTCGGGTTTATGCAAATGTTAAAAACTATCCGTTTGATGTCTGAAAAATGGCTGATTGAAATGGCGTCACTCCCGAGCTCAGTTTCAAGCGTGGAATATCCAAATTAACGGAAATTAGAGATTTGGACATGTCTACTCGTCTACATGTCCCATACCGCCACGAACTGGCGCAGCTGAGTTTACTACTCAGATAGACTGTGGCACAAAATGATCATTGCAAACGGTACTACCCCCCAAAAAACACATACTAAACTGGAAATAACATACTTACCTAAAACAGACCATGCTCAAATCAGCTCTTTAAACAACGTGTAGTTTCAATTCAAAGAAATGAAAAGTAATTCTTGGATTTGTGCGATTTTCCGGAACTACAGGGATCGGGGTTCTTCTTACTACTTGGCAACCAGTCAATTTGACTATATTGGCCATCATAAATATTCTTCTATTTTGCTTCCTCTAAAACAAAAGACATTTGTAAACAAAGTCAAATTTTGTTCTTTCTTACTTACTTTATTTTCCTCCTTATTATTTACGGTTGTTGCAGTGGCGGCACGGGGGGGGGGGGGGGGGGGGGCTTAAGGGCATTTGTACCCCCCAGTCAGGATCATTGCTGCCCCTCTCCCGCCTCCCCCAAGAAATTTTGAAAACTGCCCCGAAAATGTAATTATGTGAAAATATGTGTAAAAAATGCTATCATAAGCACCCTACTCAAGATGTAAACTGCTCCAAAACTATTCAAATTTCGAAAATTTTCTTATCCAGTAACTGTTAGCTCTTAACAATATTAGTATCTAACACTAATCTTTCCGGTCATTACATAAAATTTTGTTTGCGCTTCGCGCTCGCAGTGGCTGTTGATTGAAATAAATGAATGATCTGTTCAATAGGATAACATGGGGCTCGAAAATCCAGTATTCAAGTCAATAGACCTATTGCACTAATTATTCTTCTCATGATTCGAGTTTTCATAATTTGTTTTGTTAGATACGCATCCTGCATGTTCATAATATTTAAAAAGTGTTGGATATCAACAACTTTCAGATCGCGAATTATACATTTGCATTATTTGTTTTATGAACATCTTTGCTTGTCACTGCAGACAGTTATTAACAGATCCCTTTTCACATCAGTAGGGCATGTATTAAATACTTTAGCTCTTGCTTCATACTCGATTTTGTGAAAAAGGCAACTACAACAAAATAGTCGTGTGCGAGCTCCCCCCCCCCTCTATTCTGGTGCCCGGCGCCGTGCCACTTTGTACTTGGATACACTGGCGGATCCAGGGGGGGGGGGGGTTCACAGCCGGCCCGTGCCCCCCTTTTGAGAAGCATAATTAAAATTTGTAATGTAAAAATGCCGTTGAAACAGAGAAGTGCCCCCCTTTCGAAAGTGAAGACTTTTTATTTTTGCTTGTCAAATTTTTTTTGGGACGAAATATTTTTTAATTTTTGGTTGAAAACCCTTTTTTATTGCTTTTCAAAATTTTCCTCGGGAAAATTAGCCCCCCCCCCTTTTGGAAAATCCTGGATCTGCCCCTGCTTGGATATACACTGTAGTCAAGGCCAATACAGGATCTATAGGTGTGATACTCACATAACTCAAATAACTTACGATTTTGTAATTTGTTTCGTTTCTAATGATCAGGCAATATCTTCTCTTTTAACTTTTTTTTATTATTCCCCAGAAATGGTGAGAAAACAATTTTTCTGTTGAGAACTCAGAAGGCTAGTCATGGTTGTACACTGTAGGCCTATTGCACGCCACAACTATGGCGGGTGTTTGTTATCCAAGCTACGTGGGGAAGATACAAGTTGATGTTGAGGTTCGAGCCCTTGTCACGTCTTTTGGATGGTGCCGTAAAAGGTCGGTCCAATATGTAAATAATCATGGGCGGAAATCCCAGGGGGGACAGGGGGGACGTGTCCCCCCTACTCAAAATAGTAGGGGGGACACAATATCAAATGTCCCCCCTACTATTTTTGTCTTTTATGATGGTAAAAAGTACATCATTCTAAATCGAAATAAAACATGTATTTTGGAACGAGTTGGGACAAGATGACCGTACTTTTGGGATGATAACCTTTTTTTTTGCTTGTCAAATTTTCCCGCCCCTTGTCCCCATAGGCGGATCCAGGAGGGCCGAGGGCCCCCCCCCTATTGGCGGAGCAATAAAAGAAAAAAAGAAAAGAAAGAAGGAAAAAGGAAAAAAGGAGGGAAAAGAGAGGAGAAAAGGAAGAGAAGGACGACGAGTGCATAAAATAAGATGAGGGGAAGACTTGGAAAATAAAAAGAATCTTTCGTGCCACTATATAACATTTTCGCTCGCGCTTCGCGCTCGCACTGCCTGTTAGGTGATTTACATATCTTGTTCAAATTGGAGCTCAAATATCAAGTTTGGAAGTCAATATACAAAACATATTTCACCTCGAAAATCGAACTTTCATTATTTTGTGTGATTTACAAATTGATTTTTAAAAAGTGCTCTGTAAAAATGTCAGTTTTATGGTCTGAATAATTTTATCAACATTTGCTGCTTGCGCTGCGTGCTCGCAAATTTTGATTTATCAGGTACCTATTATTTTCGTGTATTCCATAAAGTTGTCAAAATATCCCTTTTCATGTCTGATTGTCAAGACGTATCAGCTAGCGCTGCACGCTGGCATTTTGATTGGCGAGTTATGTATGTTTCAATATTGATTATACAACAAACTACTTAAAATCCCCTTTTCATGACAGTTTATCAAAAGTTTTAGCTCGCGATTTGCGCTCGCATTAATGGTTAAAAATATATTAACTGATGCATCCTATTTATAATTACAAAAATGAAATGTCCAGTTTTTATGCTATAATATCATCAGATTTCGCGCCCTCATTCGGCATTAATAAATATATTAATTTAATGATTAAATTGTCCCTTTTGTTTCATCTCGCGCTTAGCAAGAGGAATAGGAAGATAGTCATCATTTTCATGACACTTCGTAAGGATGTCCCGGTCCTATTACAAAACTCATAGTAATAATAATTAAAATTTCAGTTCTTCTTTTTAAGTGCGATCCATAGCCACCTTACAATTTTACTGCAAAGTGCTTTAAATATAATTGGCTCTTTTTTCAGATCGGAATATCAAAGTTTCATGATTTTCATGATTAAAAATGTATTTATAATGCCTAGATTCTAGGTCTAAATATGAAACACGCGCGCGCATGTTTATTCAAATACTCAACTTGTTCTCTATTTAAATCATTATCCAGTTTCAGATCACAATATCAAAATTTTTCTGCTCGCGCTTTGTGCTCGCATTATTAATGTAGGAAGACCCCCTATTACTCATCCTTTTCATGATTTACAAAACACTGATTTTGATTGATTTATTTTATTTAAACACGGTAAAAAGCCCTCGATCAGCCTATGGCTGTTTACAAGACATGAACAGAGTGGCCCATTTTTAGGTCTAAATCTCGATTTTTTTTCTGCTCGCGCTTCGCGCTCGCATCAATTGTTGAATTATATAGCTATCCTGTTCACGATTACAAAAATTGATTAAAATCTTCCATTCTTTCTTTAAAAATTTTCAAAATTTTTCAGCTCGCGCTTCGCGCTCGCATTTTTTGATTGTTGAAATATGAAACGCCTTCATGGCTAAGTGCAAGCAGTCCTTAACAGGTACCTTTTCAACAGGTACCAGTTCAAAACGTATATAAACATTTTCTGCTCGCGCTTTGCGCTCGCATTATTAATACTCATCCTTTTCATGATTTACAAAACATGAATAGAGTGTCTCGTTCAGTAAATATTATAGGACTAAATCTCGAAATTTTCCGCTCGCGCTTCGCCCTCGCATCAATTGTCTACTTATATACCTATTCTGCTTGAGTTACAAAAATTGCTTAGAATTTCCATTCTTTAGGTGAAAACGTCAACAAAAAAAATCAGCTCGCGCTCCGCGCTCGCATTATTTGATTGTTAAATGCTAACTGCACGCAGTCTTTAAGAGGTATCTTTTCCATCAGTTCATTTCTGCTCGCGCTTTGCGTTCGTATTAAGTTGCATACACATTTTTTTCAGGGTAACAAACATTGCCAAGAATGTTCAAAATTTTAGGAAAAAATTAGCTCGCGCTTCGCGCTCGCATCATATAAATAAGGATTATGATATTATGTATGAATTTATAAGAATAAAGCTAAGAAGTGACTAATAAGGACCACCCCTTCAAAGAAACAAGCACGAATCATCGTCGAGCTGCCGATCGGGGAAAATATGGCTGAAACAAATTTCCGCCCCCCCCCCTTTGGGCGAAGGCTGGATCCGCCCCTGTGTCCCCCCTACCTTTTGGGAGAGATTTCCGCCCCTGTAAATAATCATATCTGATTGTTTCCAGTTTAAAAAGCCCAAACAATTACACACACACATCCTCACGTCCTACGCCACAAACGCTTTGCACAAATGCATAATCTATGCCCGGCCCCCCACTCAGTGTTATTTAGGGTACGCCTATGCTCGTTCCCTCCCTTTGAAAGCACCCCCCTATCGAAGGTCTGCCAACATTTCTGAAACCCCCTTTCGAGGGCTTTTTCCGCCTTGGAGACCCCCCTAAATCAGGAACACTGCTCAATGTACCCCCTATCTCAGGTGAGCTCTCATTCCAACCCCCTATCTCAGGACAGACAACCTCCCCCCTCCCTTCATCTCAGGTGCAATAGAGGTTCCCTGATGTCATGGAGGACAAACAAATAGCAAAACCATGTAAACAATGACTTTTCATCGTCTGATGCACAGGTTTTTATTGTTTGTCCTCTAATATGGCTGCTTGTGGGAACCCTCTAGATCTTTACCTAAGGAATTTTTTTTTGATGTTCAAAATAAAATCTAAGAACTATGCAGTCATCAAAAACAATACCGAAAAAATGAAAATCTCATGACATAATCTCCGGCTGAAAATACAAATACACCCCCTTTTTTTACAATTCGCGGGCCGGGCTTGTTCCGCGAAAAAGTACCCCTTTATATTACCGGACATTTTGGGAACGCGCATGCGGTCCTCCCGACCCCGGAGGGGGGGGGGGGGGGCTCTATGTAGATATACGACTGGATTTCGAAAGTGTGAGCGATAGTACTCGGGATCATTCCATCATAAACAAAGACAAAGCTATGCTCCCTGCATTGTGAGTATATAGGCCTATATTAATAACTTGTATAATTACTTTTTGATTGACTGGATGCTATGTTTAATTACTTATTACACAGGTGCAGAATGTGGGACGCTTTCCGTCCATAATCATGACTGCTAGTGCTATCGCCCGCGGCTCGAAAACGAACGTGGAATGTTCGGGCTGCAGTACAAGACCCCGACAGGTGAGTACTAGTAGATCTAACCCTGTCTAGGATCTATTAGATAGATCTAACGTTAGGTCATTAACTATAACTTTTCTTTATCTTTTATTTATGATTAAAGATTTAAACAACACAATTTTAAAGTAAATTATGTCAAGGCCAATCCTGATCGATCTCGGGATCGATCTAATAAATCGTGACACTGGTTGGGCACGTCCCTGTTGTAGCTGCAAGCCGATATTTCTCTGGATGGCCAGCGGGTAAGTTGACCGTCCGAAATCACTAGCACGGCGGCGTAAATGTAAACCATGGCTCTGCTAACTGCATCACTGTGTATGCCTAATGCGCAACGAAGAAAATCTAATATTCAGTTTCCATTTAAAACGTTGCTGAATTTGACATAAACTTACTTAATTGTACTCGTCGACGTGTTCGGAGGTCTATTTGTTCACGACTTCACCTGGTAAGGAAATTAGCAGTAGACCAGTATAGACTCTTAGACCGCTGAAATCGGTCTATTGACTTCAGACCTAGTCCAGCGGAGCAATCGACGAACACGTACACAGACTGAAGCTTTTGGTCTAACTCTTACCTGCACCTATCGTTAGATGTAGACCTGCTATATGCTGCATAATTAAATTGGATGACTCTCAATGGGATCAAATATTTTTTATAAGATACCAAAGAATATCATGGACCAGAAAATCGGAATATTACGTATAATAGGGGTAAATAGGCTCTCAACAAATGGTAAAATTTATCCTTAAATAGGCCCCCAAAGTTCTTGCAGTGCTCAGGGTCCTAAGATCACCTGTAATCCTACTGCACTGTGTGCTTAAAATACATCGTGTAAAATTACAGGAAATTAATTTTTATCTAATGTATGAAATCTTATTACGCACTTCCTGTAATAAAACTTTTTTTTTAACTTAAATGAAATAGACTCGTTCTGTTAAATTGCAGAAATCTTCCTGTTAAAATAACGATTTACAGAAATAGTATGTTATCTATTTTTATTCTGTTGCATGATCTCCTTTTTTAAATTCTTATCTGTATAAAATCTACTGTTTTCTCCTCACAGTGCTCCAGACTAAGTTTTGGACCAGGAACTCACTAAGAAGGACCGAGTCGATAAGATTAATTACAGTAACTGACTGACGCTGAAATGGACAAACTACAAGAAAGCCAAAGTTCATGAGCTGGACATCACACAGAGACTTGAACTGTTGAAAACACTGGGCCAACTTTAGTGGTGAGTTGTAAAGTATGTCTAACGCTATTATGGGCAATTTTGTATTGACTATAGAAGCTTTTTACGATTTTTCCGGCGATTTAGGTCCTTTGGAGCCATAGTTTGATATCGTTAAGGACATCGAATATGAAACTCCAAACTGTCACCTTAAGAGTTTATAAAACTGTTCTTCGAAGGACTAAAACTTGGGGGAAAACTAACGTGAAACATAATTCTTTCATGGACATGGGTGAGTTGCCAATGTGTTAGGTCTTGATCTAACGTTTAAGAAGTTCGCGCGGTTCTAAAAGCAGGAACTAGTAATATTTATGTGTGTGTGTGCGTTTGTGTGAGCAATGAGGGCGTGTGCGAGGGTGTGATGTGTATTTGTTTGACTTGCCTTCATTATAGTTAAAAAAAAATATATATATCTATATATTGGTAACTTAATAAATATTTTTTTGTAATAAACCGAAAAAACCCAAATATATTACTCCGTTTCCAATTAAAAGTTTTAAGATGTGGGCTAACAAGTAAAGTGGTGAGCCTTTAGTTTGTGGTAAAAGGATAAACTATCACTTCCTCAGCAAGCTGTATGTAAGCCTCCATGCTATCATCCTTCAGCTTCACTTCGGAATGATTGCTGCATCCAGCTTGCATTTGAAGCATGTGAAGTGATAAGCTAGTTTGCCCATCACTTTCGCCGACGTTAATTATTTGCTTGATACAAGACATGAGGAGGGTACGGATTTCCCATCAATGACTCCACTTTTCGCAAAAAAATAATAATTCCAAGAAAAGTCGACGTCAAGGGTGGATCCAGGATATTTCAATGGGGGAGGGGGCACATTTTCCCGAGGAAAACTTGACAAGCCAAAAGAGATATATACATATATATTCCCATTAAACATATATGCTGTAACTTAAAAACAAAGTGGGGTTGGGGCACGCTTATGTAAGAACGCCATATTTACATTAAAAATATTGAATATGACTCTCAGGGGGGGGGGGGGGGCAAGGGCCGGATGTGCCCCCTTCCCTTAATCTGCCACTGGTCGACGTAGTCTTACATGGTTTAAGCTTTTTTCTATTAAGTCTTGCTTACCTTTTTATGACCAACTTCGCTATACTGGGTATACGTTTCCGAAAGCCGATTCCAAAGCATGTAATCAAGCCAGCACACGCATTAAAAAAAAAAAAAAATTCATAAATGTATTGCAATTGATTGATCGATTTCGTGTTGGTAACAATCCAGATGTCGTTACCGAGAAATCTCATCACAAAAAGTGTTAAAAAACGTAGTGATAAAAAACCAGAAAACACATATTTGAGCAGAATCACACAGAGAGAAACAACTCAAAATCATTAATTTCGCCTGAGATAATAAATTTTCAAAGCATTTCCATTATTTGATTTGAAGCATAGATCAGCATATACACCTATTTACCGGCATGAAATGTAAACTAAAGGATTTATTTTCAGAGAAAATTTGCATGTGCAATTAGATATACGATTATGTTTCTCTTTTTGATTTCCAATTTATCCTTACCATGGAACGGGAGAGGGGGCGCTGGGGTGCCGAAAGCCCCCCAATTTCCCTTGGGGTGCTGCGTGCCTTATTCTCCCCTAAGCAGCACCCCCAGGTATGCGGGAAGATGTGTACAATTTACACAAAAATTACCTTCATTTTGTATTGAAACTTTACATCAGCACCTGCACTTGAAAATCATTTACAGGGCCCTTCTCCTTACCAATGAATAGATTTGTGGAAGAAAAGTCTCGATTCGTATACTGTATTTTGAAAATTCTGATAGCATTGGAGTTTTTGTTGTCCTAACACTCGTTCCCCGAAGTATTGAGGTACAGTTTACATGAAGGAATACGCGCACACACTGCCGATGACCGCGAACTGAACTCAAGCGTGAGAAGAGAACTAACACCTTACTTCAAATTAAGACATCATGAGTGTTTTCATGGTCATCTCTCTACCCCAGACGATCCACGGATATATCGTAGGCATTTTGCCAAGTAGTATCTCCATACATGTATAGTGGGAGAAAAAGTAAGAGGACAATGATGAGACGAACAAGAAGAATGAGAAAAAGAAGGGGAATGAGAAGAAGAAAGGACGACGTATAGGTCTAAGAAGAATATAAAATAGATGGAAAAAAGGTAGAAAGGAGTAGGGCCACATAACAAAAAATAGGAGAGAAGATTAAGAATAAGGAAGAAGAAAGGAATAAAATGAGAAAATGAATGTGAAGAAGTTGATGACGATGAGGAAAGGGAACAGAAAGAAGAATATGAGAAAAACGGTAGAAGGGAGAGTAGGTGAAAATAAGCAGAATATAGATATTGAAAAAAGGGGGAAAAGGAAACAGATTAGATGGAGAAAAGAGGAAAAAATCAACGAAACACCGAAAAAGAGTGAACAGAACAATATCAAGAAAAGGGACATAAATAATCATACTATTGAAAACAAGATATGAAGAAAGAAAGAAAAAAAAGAGAAGACGAAAAATTAAACTACAAGAAGAAAAAATACTACAAGAAGAATATGAGTGATGAAAAGGGAAAGAGGGAGCTAGAGGAAAATATTGTTTGAGAGTATTCATGAAAAAAGAAAGAAGAAAATATGGAGTATTCTTTCCAGGTGTCCCAAATGTAATTTGTACAGAATAGAAATTTGTATACAAGAGGCACTCACATATTTCTGTGGTTAGTGCTTCACATCAAAATGACATTGGAAACATAGTGAAAAAAAATGAATAAGTCATAAAGGCTGGTAGAAATGAAACAAATTTAATAAAAATCATGAGTTAACACCAAAATCTGCTGCGTAAATTGAATATAGAGCTGAGGAATTGATGCATGCAGCATCTTTTCGAGAAAAAAAAAGAAAAAAAAATGTTCTGAGTGAAAAGATGATGATGTAGCAAAATAAGTGCGACATCGTGGAATACTCATTCTAGAATAAAGCAATTCATTTTCCTAACTTTTTGGTAGAGCGAAGCGAGTGTGGATAATACATTTTGTCCCATGCTTGCTTGCATGAATATATGATACTGTAGAATTCGTAGGTAAACAGTTTAAATCGCCAAATGCTTCTAGGAATTATTATGTAGAAAAATATAATACAGATGATATGTGTGTGTGTGGGTTTGGGAGGGGGGGGGGAGCGGGTCGGCCCTAACCCCCCCCCCTCTACGCCAGTGTACATCTCTCTGCAGATGATTCTCTTTCGAACTTCCATGCAACTCCTTATCAAACGCATATATCCTATATCAATCTGCTTTCTTGCCAGCCAAGGTTGATAAACATTCTTAGTATAATGACACAGACTCACCTGCGAAACCGACTTCACATCGATCAAATCTATTACGTTATTACCAATGACAGACCAACGGTCGGTTTAGAGTTGGTTTCGTGGCTATTGCATAAGTATGTTATTCATATTCAGACCAATCAAATTATATTGCATATAAAGGGAGCTCGCACGCAGCTAAATCAGTCCCACATGATCATCGGACATTTTGTTCGCCATCGCATTCAATGCCCTTGCTTCATTAAAAGAAATGAAAAGCTCGTTTATCTTCAATTTTTGGTCACTCGCCACACAGAACACCTGCCCCGGGCTCGGATTCAGATTCGCAGAATCATTATGAATTTCATAACGTGAACAGGAAAATGGAGCAGACGTATAAAAAAAAAAAATCAGTTTTGGAAGATGTACGATGGACGATTTGGGTTGGATAAAAGAAAAAAAAAGGACCCACGTTGGGCTGCTCTAAACCCAGATGATTGGATTCGAAAAAAGGTGGCGGAATATCTAGAGTAGTCAGGTTTTCATGATATCTGACAGGGTCGACGTAGATAATCGGTCCCCCTCCGGAAAAATGCATGTGGAAAATCCGTTCCGCTCATAGGATGTAAACTGAAATCGCATTCCACTGCTCTTTATTTACGTTTGGAAGCCATAGTTCCCTTTTTTTTGCAAAGAGTATCTGAGTACGGCGTATTAAGCCTATATTCATTTTCCTGCCAAGTTTGCTATATGCTTATACTTTTTAAGCATCTTTTAGGTGTAGCTTGATAGCCATAAAAAATAATAAACATATTGATAGACAATTTAGCTGGATGTATTGTAGAATAGTTTACGTGAGGAATATGATCCCATGGATTCTCTGCTAACTGGTTTGCGTAAAACCAGTGTCATATTTAAATGTTTATAATACTATCTTCTAATGCGCATTGTGGCGTGAGCCTGAAATCCAAGCTATATTGGGGGATTTAAAATTGATGTACATGTATAGAGAGGATCGAGGTTCGAGCCCTGGGGCCCGTTTCTCGACACCGTCATAAGTCTAACTTCTTGACTAAATCGGAGATAGTGAGCTACTTGTCCGCTAACTATTTCACGAAGCTCTCTTTGCCAAGATCTGGGACAACAACCTGACTAAATATTTATGACACATCCGAACCTGTCATAACTTCTTTCTTAATGACGTAGTAGCATCACGTGGGTAGACTATGACATGCAAAAGTGCCTCGAAATTTGAACATTATAATCTAACGTAATCAATCATAGAAGTTGAAATTAAATTGCAAAACAGGTGTGATAGATTTTTCAATAATAATTGTAATGCACAGAAACTATAAAGACTGTTGGTAAAACGCAATCAATCCATACATTTTGAAATAGTGAAATAATTTAATCGATAAGGATTCTACCACGTCAGGTCATCCATAACTGGACTCGTATTCGTTGTTTTCAGACCCTTATCAACATTTTGATACATTCTATCTTTAATTTATGTAAAAAAAATGTCAAATCGTGTGTTTCGGTATCTAAAGATTTTAAAAACTTATGTTAAACTATATTTTGATGTTGTTTGGAACCTTAAATAAACGTATAATTCTCATTATTTTACAAAGAAAATCATATTGTGGTTTACTTCCGTAAACTATTAAAATTTACAATCCCGGGGGTACCCATCTCAACATGCTATTTTTAGTCATGAAATGAATTATTCATAATTTTATTTTCTCAAGCAATTGAATGCTTCAGTCTTCATGGTTGAAGTATGCATGGTATATATGTTGCCTTTGCTATTATTTTGATTAGATGTATTTCCAAATAATTGCAGTTTTAACATATTTTTGCTTTTTAAAAATTATGTTTTTTTTTTGTGGCTATGGCTACGTCTCGTCTGCTCTTTCTACCGATAGAATCGATATCAAGGGATTCTAGTTAGGAAGCATTTCGTGAAACGGGTTTAGTAAGATTGGATCTAACTCCGTGGTTGGTGGATAAAGATATATATGACTAATTTGTCCAGGTGTTGAGAAATGGGCCCCAGGTCACGGCTTTCGGATGATGACGCCAATCCCAGAATTAAATAATAAAATCTGATTTGCACACGTCTGTAAAATACTTCATCATAAACAGTATACCAACTTCTAATTTTGAAACTCTGTTTCCATGGTTTCTGAGGTGGTTTCGATCTCCGACAGCGTCATATCAAAGACTTGTCGGACTCGGATTAGAACGGAGAAAGGCAATGATGATGGGAGAGCAGACGTGCCAACCCCGTGGAAAAAGAGATCCTAATTATTATTATCATTATTAATTTTATCACTACCATTATTATTTTATTATTGTTATTATTATACAGTGCGTATCAAAAAAACAGTTTACACTTTGAAACAGCCCCGGGAATTAAAAAATATACAACATGTGGGTAATTTTGAATGTTACACTTGAGTGAGCACTTCCCATTTTTGTAAAGCTCGCAGAAATCTGTTTGCGCAGAATATGCTCGTTTTCACACTGTGTCAAGGGGAAAGGGCGAAATCAAACTTACCCTGCGAAAAATTTCTCATACTTTTCCCTTACACTTTTAGTCAATTGAAATAAAACGAATACATTCAAGCATTTTGTAATAATGTTGCCACCCAAATTGTAATTTCAACACTTATAAGCACAACCGTTTATATCAGACATCTCCAGCATTTTTTCACTAAGTTTTTATCATTTAAAGTGGGTTTACATTTCATTTTTCATTCAATACTTGCTTCTCCACACTTTTCCCAAGCTTGACAATGATAAAAAAAATAAAAATCAAGGTTAAGCCATTTCATGTCAATCACAGCTCAGTGTAAGGCAAATATCGTCACGATGGCCTCGGTGTGTGGGGGAGTGGGGTGGGGCGCAATGCACTCTTCGAAATGTTTTGGGAAAGGAAACAAGTTAAAAAGGGTAAAAGATATCTTCAAATCAATTTTACTATCTAAATTCCACGTGTTCTTCATGATTAAGGTCTACTTTTATTCGCATAACTATTTCAAAGTTCTGCGCAAATCATTTTTCACCAACTTTTCAAAAGTAAGTGATGCTCACTCAAGCGGAAATATTTTTCGACTGTTATATCGTCATTTGCTTAAATGGATCTGTACCAATGTTACAATGTGGAAAAATCTTCAGGATATTACGAATGTATAATTTTACAGGATTATATCTAAGTGTAAACTTTTTTTTAATACGCACTGTATATAGTGAGTAAGTAAAAAATGTCCCATTAGATTGAAGTTGTAATATGAACATTTAATCATTGATTTATCGATATGTCCTGATAGAGTTGTTCCCTCCGCTCATTTTCGTACAATTTTCATAACGATCTTTGAATGCATGACTGACTACGAGGCAATCACCATAAAGTCGTAAAATCTCAGTTGCGCCAAGTTGTCGGGTGAATAATAATAAAAATGTGAAAAATGGTAATTATATGCACACAAAAAAGACACATACCCATACACATTCACACCTCCACACCCACACAAAAAGACATCACCTCTCTCGCACACACCTACCCACACACACGCTACTTAAAACGTCATAAAAACCTGATAAAATATCACAGTGTATACATTTCCTCATCTCTTTACTCTGATTGGTTTTGTCATTCGTTGATCAACAGTGGCCAAATGTCCCATTGTTTAACTTCAAATTGCTTGCCTGATGTGGTAGCAGCTACTTATGTTGGGCTCTTCACAAATGTGTGAAGATGGGTGGGTGTGTGGGTGGTGGGGTGTGTTAAAGGTAATGTGTTATGAGGGTGTGTTTGTGTTTGTGTAGGGGAGAGTGTGGTGGTATGCGTGGGTGTGTCTGTATGTGGAATGATAGTTAAGTGTGTTTCTGAATGCACACAAGTTCCCCTCTTCACACTTTGTTTCGTTCTTCACCCAGCGATCATGGCGCGGCTGAGATTTTACAACCTTCCGGAGATTGCCTCGTAGTCAGTCATGCATGCAAAGATCCGTAATAAAATGGTTCCAAAATGACCAGGGGAATAACACTATCAGGACATATCAATACATTTATGAATAAATGTTCATACTTTAGACAAGAACACTTCAATCTAATGTGACATTTTCTTTCTGAATCACTCTATTTATTATCATCAATTCGTTTGAATAATAACTTACCATTGTTCGCTTTGATTTATGACGTCGACGAACAATATTCGCACTTTTGGAAGAGTTCGTTGATAAAGTATGTTTCTCTGGTACCAGGATATCTTATCGGTTTTTTTTTCAACGTGTATATATTAATCTTGCTTAAAGCAGGTAACCTATGATAGTTATCATAATTTTCTGATTCTGTGGTATAACTCCCTTAGGAACTCGCTGTTCGCTGGTTTATAACGCCAAGCTGATAACAATTACATACATTTAGGGAACATTTATTTTTTACCAATAAAAAGTAACTTATGCACTACAAAACATCATTAACAAAAAGCTATCAAAAACGAAAACAACCATTATTTATAAGAAAAAAAAGTGAATTGAGAAAACAAAACTTATAGTGTAATGGTGATGTATAGTGGTTTTAAAAGTCCACTTTCCGATCACATTTTGCATTTGGGATTTCAAGTAGGAACATAAGTGGGTTAGCATGTAATATGAATACATGTAAAAATGATTATGTTCCGGAAATGTAATTATAACTGTAGCAAAGAGTTTAGTTTCGAAACAGTACTTTTATTGGAGGAAGAATAGATAAAATGAAGTTTCTGAAATGTCATATAGAAAACCACAAAGCAAAAAAAAATAAATGAATAAAATAAAAATAACGTTAACATAACGTTAACATGGTTAATTTGTGTCACAATTATTTTCTACTTATGTATTTTCACTTATATAACAGTTCTTATCATGATAATTATGCAAAAAATAGAATAAACAATCGTAACGATCGACATGACGCTATTTTGTTACTTTGTTTTGATGTCAAGAATCATATTGTAGCTAAGTTCGTTGACCTTATTTAGCTGTGGGAATAATTTATTCTCATATATCAAAATTGTTTTTCTTATCGTCTCGCGTTTTCTTATGATTGAAGCACCTAATCGTTTATCTCAATTTTGTTTTATCCCTGAGAAGATATAACGAAAGAAGTGTAAGAGATTAATGTACAAAAGGAATAAATTATTCATCTGTTTCTCTCCTTTGATGGGTTTCATAGTCCTCCCCCTCCTTCTGTCCTCCTTGTTTTTATGGAAAGCCCTCTCATTGGACTATCTCCTTATTCCATCATTGATTTTAAAAGAGAGTTATCGATCATAATACAGTTAGCACCTCAAAATGCCTGTGGCAAGGAGCTATATGACTGATTGCCAGATTCTTGATTATGATTATGGATCGTCGGAACACGACGCGAGACTAGAGATCGTTTTTCTATTTCTTTCTTTTTTCTTTCCTTTTTTAACTCAGAATTTATGGAAAATATATGGTTCGGAGCGGATCTTATGATATAGGTGGAACAATAGATATTAAAATATCAGTATTGTATATCTATATGTACAGACAAATAGTCGGGTATAGATAAATAGATATAATTAGATCGAACTGTAGATACAGTGTATCAATATTAATATATAGACAGACAAAATAGGCAGATATATATCAGTATATCATATATAGACTGGGAGACAGAGAGTTAACAAGATATAACGTGATAGAGACGGAGAAAAACTAAGAAAGATAGATGGAGAGAGATAGAGAGGAGGGAGGGGTGGTCATGAAATGCAAACTTAAATCCATTTCTCTCACACTTTAATTCACGGAGTGCATTTACGGCGCTTTGGGGATGAAAATCCCAGCTGAGCATGCGCGGTATGACAACCGAACAATAATTGCGATATTTCTGCAGACGACCAATGCACATCAGTCGGGCTCTCGCATTCTTTACTTTGGCGTTCCTCTTGCGTGTCTCCGTTAACCGCGAGGACACCGACCACCATCCTCATTTTGTTTCAGTGGGGAGCACATCGTACCACTCACGCTCTTCTTCGCTCTCCGTCTTTGGACAGCGCAGTGATCCGTTTCCCGCTTACAATTTGAGATATTGAGCCAGGTTATGACTGATACATGGAATAATCAACGGTTTCATTCATCCGGCATCGCACGCCTGTTTCACCACGAGATTGAATACATTTGGAATGCGATGCGCTCAAATTTCATCAACTTGCATTTCCATCGCGCCATAAATGGATCTTGTATGTGTGTATCTTTCGTAGCATAAAGTTGTTCAAGATAAACTTTTATTATCAAGCTATCATCACCAACACAAGCAAACCACAGACGAGATAGAATCGTTGGTTGCATTTGGCGCACTGGTGTTTCCCTATTGATAGAAAAAATGGAATATATCATCACGCTGTTGATCTGGTGGACGATGCTGATGTTGAGTGGGGATCATCTTGTTGTGGCCAAAGAGAACAGGGAGATTCTTCCTGATGTCCCGTGTCCCGATGAGATCGACGGCATGGTCGCCCCGGTCAATGATGGCACGAAGACAGATTTGGAGATACTGGGTCTATTTCCCCTCCGGATGAGCGGGGATATGGTCAATGTGGGCTACTCTACCTACCTTTCCGCTTGCCTGGCAGTGCAACACGTGAATCAGGACAAGAGCATTTTACGGGACTACCATCTTAAATTAGTCCCGAAGGACACAATGGTGAGTTTATTTACCTGCAATCAACATAATTATAACAGTAATCATTATGAAATATGTTTACTTTTACGATTGATGTGTCTGCCGAATATTGCCCGTCACCGATATAATCCTGGATGGAGAATGTTGTATTTAAATTAATGACAGTAATAATTGTAGTGCACCTTGTCCTGTTGTGATTTGCAATCCAATGTATACATATATACTGCCGACTCCTTACGATACACGGATTATCTACAATGTCTACCGACATTTTGACTATAATCTAATGTTTGGGGTTTGTGCGTATCATATACTTTCAAATAGTAAAATGTAAAATTTTCAACTCAGTACAAGATTCAATGGCTAGATTAATTTTGATCGCTTGCTTAAGAACAGCTTGCAAAGTAACATACTAATAGGCTGTTTTACATTTTCCTGTCTAAAATGAACTTTGATTTATTTTCCATTGGGATGGAAGAGTAATTGGTACAAAAAAAAACTTCAATTTTTAGTAATGATATTTTCGCTTCTCCGATATTTTCATTTCCCAAATATTTCTCCATTCCTATTTGCCTTTCAGTTGATTCAGTTGAATGAAATTAAATGCCCAACCATAAACTTACCCCCACCCCCCCAAAAAAAAAAGACGATTACGATGATCATATTGAAGATTCTTGTACCAGCATTTTCTATTTACAAATTTATACGACGTATTTTAGGGGGGAAAAGAAGATAATATTTTAAAAATCGACATCTGATTGACGAAACGCACTACAGACCCACATTTATTGGGATTGCCATTAATCAGTAAATAAAGAAGCATTTCAGCTGAAAAATATCTTCAAAGCATTTAAGGCTCTTGACAACTAGGCAACGGAACAACTATAGTTAAGCAAATATCAGTCACCATGATGAGCTAACTGATTTTGTGACATCAAAATTTATCGAAATTCATTTTAAGAGTAATCGTTTAATCGTTCTAGCAGCCTAAAGTGAACTTCGAGGGGCGTTCATGACCCCTAGGTTACACGTGGTTGACCCAGGTATACCGTTGATGTAATTGACATCTAAAGAAAGGTCCGAAGTTCGGGGGTGTTTCCCTAAAACAAGAACCCGGATAAATTTCTCACAACCGTTGAAATACATTTGTAAAGCAACGAGAGGGGGGGGGGGGGGGTCATTCTAGAGATTTGCAATAAAAAAAATTATATCATGTCTGGAGATTTGTTGAAACTATTCCATTTGCTAGTGATCGATGTTTACGTAAATCAATATGATGGAAAATAAGTACTTATGTAAAATCCTATGGCTAAGTATACATTTTTATACAAAGGATGGTATAGAGATATTACAAAAAAGGTAGAAACCGACAGAATAATTTGATTAATCTTCTTAGTAATATGCTAATGCTAATTAAGGACTTAAACATAAGTCTGCATCAAGCTATTCACTTAAAGAGTCTTAATACCAAACGGATGCACAATGACTCTTACATTCACTTTTGACATTACAGAATGATCATTTCTTCCTGAAGATTACGCATTTTCAGTTTTACTTGGTGAATTAAAAATATATTAAATGGAATCTTGCAATAACTCGGTGGAACATTGTGGATTCCCACCCGTTTATAAACGCATTGTGACATCAATGCCTTAACGTTTAGCTTTGTTTGGAAGTTTTCAATGACATATTGTTTCAGGAGGCAATATCCTGAAATGTGAATTTTACCTCCCTTTCTGCTACTCCGAAACCATGCATCAATCGTTTTCTTGGGAATTTCGCTGAACGCTGTTGTTGAAATATATTCCCACGTACACTCAATGAAGTGCTAGGAGAGCATAACTCACATATAATTTAGTTGAAATCCCATCTCAGGAAATACTTTTTTTTAATTTTGTGATTTGCCATGAATATATAATGCCACCTCCCCAAAAGAGAAGAATATATATTCCATATCATCTTCCCCCTTTGTTTGCGAAAGGCGAAGATCTGCAAATTTTTTCGTTAAAACAAAATCGTTCATAAACATTATTCTGTCTTTTAAACGTGCACTACGAAGGTAGACATTGCCTGTTCGATGATCAATAAAAGATGGATGTTTGGTTAAAAATAACAGCTGACAACTTAAAGCATTGCACTTTATTTAAAGAAAAGATGTTCAATCGCCACCAACTATAACATGTTACAATGACGATAGAATGTTCAAGTCATATTTTTTTCTACGATAGTTGGAAATCGATATGGGAGAACTGAACAAGCTCGTCGATGCAACGCGTAAGCCAAGTCATGCAAGTTTAGCCATATACATGTATATTGTCGAACGCTACTGGATGTAAAAGCGAGATGAATATTTAAATTGAATAGCGTTGGAAAACGTAAGAAACGTTTTCTCATTTGCACCCTAATAGTTTTGGCGTAAACGGCGAGTGATAGGAGTAATTCATTTTATTTCGATCGTGATATAATTCAGCTCTCCACCGACATGTCTGGGGAGTTGTTAATCAAACGTATGCATAATTTAAGGTACGTATTCTTGATGACATAATTTTCGACTAAAATTACGTTGCAGGCAGAATGGGGTATTTGGCCAATGGTATTTTGGTACAATAGTATTTTGGTACAGATCGTTCATGCATTTTACAATGAAATAATGAATATAATAAAAGCGGTATGTTCGGGTCCGACAGAGTAAGACGATTCATCCAATATGCCATATTGATAAATATTCCTGATTATGCGATGCATCTGAAACTAGCCCCAACCATAGTGCTTGCAAATGAATGCGTAATAATCCGGTAAAACATTTCGAAGGTTGGTCAATAATTACACATTTTTTATGAATACAAAACAACATTGAAGAGTTGTAAGATGATGTTTTTATTAATGAAGTTTTGAACAATTGATCTTTTTCATATTTGAAATGGATAGAGTTACATTCCCCAATGAATATCTGTACATTTAGCTTTAAAAAAGTCAGAGGGAAAACAAATGGAGGATAAGAGTAGAAAGTACATGAGCTATGCAACGGCTCATTCATGCCATCGCAAAAGCGAACGTTGGCTGCATTGTGTAATAGTTTTTTGCCAACTAATTCCACGAATTGTTAAGGCTGTATGATTTGCGCCCTCTCGCAAACAACCAAACATTATACACCACGAACAAAAATTGTGCCTAGAGAACTTGACATGAAAATACATTTTGTATTTATCTTCATTTTGTGCAGTCATATTTGACGTTTGAAACAATTGTCAATTCAATTAAGTGTAAGATAACTGGAACGAGTTCAAGCAGCAAACTTTTAAGTTAAGGGTTGGGGAAGGATTGGTGGGGGGGGGGGGGGGGGTTGAGTTATCACGTTTCCCCCGCCCCTAGTTCGATGTCACGTATCTTCGCCCTATAGGTTATCATCGTGTCACTCGGTTTAACCGCTTAACATGCGAAGTCCACGTTTAAAATGGACAGGGAAAGTTTGTGACTAATACCTCGGTCACATTTGCTCCACGGCGGCCTTTCGGAGAGTCGGAGAGTCGAAAACAGCCGTTTTATTCATTTTTGTTCAAACCACCATCTACATATTATGCAGCTGGTACAAATAATGTTAAAACGGCAGTTTTCTACTTGCCGTTCGGCCGCCGTAGAGCAAATGTGACCGAGGTATAAAGGGACAGGTGGTGAGGAGTATTTATGTGGATTAAAATATAAAACGAGTGGGTTTTGTGTACTAACCATGCTTATCAGTGAATTTCCATCGCAGGTGAATTCTGGATTAAACCTGATCTATCTCTGGTGCTCTGTCTTACTTTATAATTTTGTAATTTATATGATATTAAATAAATTAACTGAAAATAAGGAGATGAAGCAAATCCCAGTACTCAAGTGTGATGAACTTGTCACTTGGGAGGGGAAAATCCTGTTCGAGAAACGAGTATCGTCCTCGCTACTTGGCACTTGAGATTGATAACCTTAATAATTCGGCGTATTAATCATGTAGTAGTACCGATGAGAAATACATGTATAACCTCTTTACTAGGTATGAACACTAGTGCATGTTTGGTTATTCTAAATCATGTCATTGATCTATTCATTTACGTTAAACCTATTTCAATAAGTCTGTGAATCAAATGATGTCCCGCACTGTTAAAAATAATTTGAACAACGCTGTTTATTATGTGAATCGCACAGTAGTTGTTTGAACAGATTAAACAGGTGTTTAAAATCTTAAACAACCATGCTCAATTTATTGATAATTAAATAATAGAGTTTAAACTTTGCTGTTTAGGACTTTAAAGACTTGTTTAAAATGTTTAAACAACTATTGTGCGATTCACATGGTAAACAGCGTTGTTTAAATTAACAGTGCACGCGAAACACGCAGTATGAATAAACTGATGAAGAACAAAATAAAAACATGAACAATAAAACACCGACAGATAAAACATTAAAAAGGATATGGAAAAAACATATTTAGACTATAATAATAATCCGGTTTTTTATATAGCGCTTAATACATCGGAACGACGTGTCTAAGCGCTTTACATATATATTATTACCCCGGTCATCGGATTCAATCAGTCATTCCCACACACAATGTGTGCACATCCTCCACTCCCTGGGGAGTATTCCAGTCAGTCGCCGGTGAGGCGCACACAGTATGGACAAGCTACAATGACTTTCACATCCTACCGGGTGTAATGAAATAATGAAATGTAATGAAATAATGAAATACAGATGCAAGACATTTGGGAATATCAATGAGGATAATTACAAATGAAAAAAAAAACAGGTACTGGCGTACACTCTAAATTCCAAGGATTTTAAATGAATCCAGATCGACTGTGAATAGTGACCTGTCAAATTTTGAATTTATTTTAAATCTTAAGGATTAACTTTTAAATCTCAAAAGATTTAAATTCAAGTCTTTTAGATTTAGATCTAATTCAATAAGGTGTAAATCTAAATGTAATATTCGGCTGGTCACTATTCACAGCCGATCTGGATTTATCTTAAATCTTTGGAATTTAGAGTGTAGTGTATTTTTATCAGGAGGAGGAGGTAAGAAATACCTCAATTATCTTATACAAGGAAAGTACTTCCAGAAGATGGTTGAATTACTTTTTCTAACGTACTAACTTTTCATTCCATTTCCTAGAATATGTACAAATTCACTGTCAAATCGAAAGTATCAAGATCAAGGTATCATAAAAACAATAATCCTTTTAGCCCCCCTATTTTACCATGGATTCTAACCGAACACGAGGGGAGCGTTTCTTTAACAGTTTTGTCCGACAAGTTGATTTTGATTGGCTAAGTTCTTATGGTAATTGTCGGATAAAACATCATTTGTCGAATGAAATGTACCACAAGAGTCACGAAACGCTCACCAGAACATTCTTGAACATGGATAAAAACATTTTTTGTTCACGGGATAGGCACTGTTGATATGGTTTTTTAAAGCTATAATGATCATTGTTTCGGGAATAAAAAGGAATACCTTAGCCCGAATAAACGTATATGTATTAAGTGCGAACGAGCATTTCTGAAATCTGCTGCACTTGAATGGCATATTCATTTTTAGCACACACGCAATATTGGCGATTATGTATGTATGTAGTTTGCCAATGAGAACATATACCGATCTGCGAGTCAAAATGTAGGTTATTCAAAACCAAATTCAGGGGATCAGAAACGTGACAGATTTTCATCAACGGAATGGATCCATCCAATGTCTGCGGTATATTTGGCGAGCACTGTATATATTATATCCGGAATTAATTGGTTCTATCTGTATTTGGATTACATATTATCCTTAGCGATCAGAGATGAAGAGAAAGAGGAAGAAAGGGAGATGAGAGAGACAGTGAGGGGGGGGGGGGGTAGCCTGTAAAGTTCTGGAGAGAAAAACTGACATAATAATACTCAACATCAGAAGTCATAATAGGTTTTCCGTTCATCTAATCGTAATGAAGAGAGTAAGCGCAATGCCACTGTATACTGCAACGTTTAATAGCAAGAGCGCCGAGTGAAGAGTAAATGACCAACACTCTTTTTTATGTTGAGAGTTTCAGAACCATTTTGAGCAAGGAGCGGGATGGATCATCAATTTGTGCTTTGGACATCTTTGGGTTTGTCGAGGCATAGCTTTCACGTACATGTATGCTATATAAGTAAACATGCAACATCCTTTCTGATCGCCGAACCATTTTACATATTTTCGAGTCAAGAATTCCAATGATGCAGTACTTATTTTTTTGCTAGGCACAAAATGCGAAATTCCTTCTTAGAATTTAAATGTATGCAAACCTGTTTACAATGTTTCATCGAGCAGAAATTAATCAGTATCTTTCTCTCGGCCTCTAAGCACCTGTCCTCATTGCATATCGCAATATACACCTTCGGCCCTCCCAGGGGGTCGTGGGCGGGAGATAGGTAAACACTGTCGAGGTGTTCATCTGTATCCTTACCTACCTTAACGATTGAGTGAGAAAGACGAAGGTATTCTTTAAGGCGACAGTAGACAAGTGGGAGCTTTTCAGGGAGTTGTGGCGTTATCGGGGAAATGCAATTAGATAATATGATAAAGATGAAAATGATAAAAACTTTTGCGGGGAGCGATTCAATCTAAACCTTGACCCGAAGGCCGAGTTGTCTCGAGGGAATGACTATTCGCATCCATCCCATCGCGCCAAAGACGTGTTCATTATCGGGGAAAAAAAGAGGAAATACAAGAGGCTTAGGCAAAAAGGAGAGAAGAAAAACCTCTCAAAATAAAATAAAACAAAAAATAACAATAACACAAACAAACAAGAACAGAAAATAAGTACACTTATGTACTACTACTACTACGACTAATTCTACTACAATATCTACAACTTCTACTACTACTACTACTACTACTACTACTAAAACTACTACTACTACTACTACTACTACTACTACTACTACTACTACTACTACTACTTCTACTACTTCTACTTCTACTACTACTACCACCACCAACACTATACTACTACTGTTATGGTCACTGAATGTTACTACCATACCATTTCTACTACTTCTATTACCTCTATGTCACCAACGACCACCCCTTCTACTACCCCTACTGGTGACACGACATTTGCTTCTGTAGCAATTGCTCCTGGCTTAGTTTCGTCTAAGATGTAGGGTTAGGGTTAGGCGTTTGGATAGGGTTTTATGTTAGGTTTAGGGTTAGGCTTAGGGTAGGGTATATTTTCAAATGCAGGGTTGATGTTGGTCTCCTTTTTCTTCTTCTTCTTCCATCAGATTACAACCCTCTTGTTGAGTCTTGTCGTACTCGTCATTCGATTAGTGTGTGGAATTAAGAGCGGATCAATTGTCTTTGGAGTAAATGTCATAGAACTCCTAGTATAGTAGAAATAGAATATCAAGTATACTGAAACTAGCACTAAACTCGTATATTTGTGTTAATTGCTATATAGGGTGATACTGCTGCTCTTGTATATAGCGCATAGGAAATTATGATTTAACGCATAGCGCATACGAGTTTCTTATGGACATTCATGGTGACTGGCCAAGTAACCACCCTATTTATATTTACGCATCGTCTATGACTAGAACTACGCCACTTTCTTATTGATTTCATCCCGACAAGCGAAGAAAATCCCCAAAAAGTTGCAGGAGTTGGTGTAATTAAAAAGGTATACAGGACGAAAATTACATTTCATTATGTTTGAGAAAAAATACCCAGCAAAATGTGCAATAACGGGATGCACTTTTAATGCATTTTGAGTTCTAATGACTACCATTGAAATAAAAAAAAAAGGAGAAAACCACTGCTTTGGCGTCTTTTCATGGTTAAGAATTCAAAGTTACATTATAGATTCAACGATTTGGAAGTAACATAAAATGGAAGTCTCAGGTGTACCATTGTTTCACATTAGAAAGAAATATTGACGCGAACAATCTTGTCGGGGGAAAGCATTCATGCGCGAGTTATTGGGCGCGGAAGCACGCTGAATGATACCGTATTGTCATCTGAAATGAGTGTCCGCCTGCTTCAATGGCTGCTATTCATTAACAGACTGTTACATGTCTCCCATTTGTTTTCCTGCAAATTCTTAGAAAATATTTTTCAATGGTTGACATAAACACCGCCATTAGAATGAGCAAAACCATTTTTTTTAATACTTGGAGTTTAATTTTTTTCATTATAAGCGCTTTGGACCTTATAAAGGAAAAGCGCCGTATAAGTAGTAAGTATTATAAGTAATAAGTATTATTATTATTACCCGTTTTTTAATTGTCTTTTTCATCAAACGCCTGGATCACCTTTCATAAAACGTTTCATTAATAAATGATTCTTGAAATCGATGACCAATTTGATATTGACAGATCGTCATTACGGGATCTTAGTAGGTTTGAGAAACGTATAAACAAACCGTATTATAAACTTAAACCTGGTAATGTTTAGAAACAGTCGGATGATAAACCCATATTTTGAGGGTCTTAGTTTTGAATAGGGTGAATTATTTCAGAAAAACAAGCGAGTAAAGCAAGCGAGACAAGTTTTGATAGCCTTTTAAATTGACGATTAATCATAAAATAAACCTGGGGTGATAAAATCAATATACTATCGCAAATAATTGACCCTTTACCCTAATTGGGTCTGGAAAGATATGTTTCTTCACACTTTTACTAGACAGTGACACAGGCTGTACCTAACGACAAAATGCATACTTTTTTGTTGTTATTTCATTATATGCACGCATTTTTATAATAACCATAATATCCAATCCTTTCAAATCTTTCTAAAACAATACTAAAAAAGATGAATTTTAAAATAATGCATGTATCCCTGAACCTTTTTATGTCACCGAGGACCCCAAAGCCAGATATGAGAGTGAGGCCTTGACTTGACATGGCCCACATTTTACGCTTTCTCCAAACGAGGGAAAAGTACATTAAGCTTGTCAGCCATCGTGGCTCATTGTTATGCAGGTCAAAGTATGACTCTAATGGCCTATGCGTAAGTTACCCCCCTTGGCATATAGATCGAGGGGTCCAATTACCCCCCCCCCCCTCCCTGCCCGATTTATTTTCCTGCGACCCCCGTCGCGTGCACCATTTCATACGGCAGTTGGCAGGTGTTGGCAAAAGCCAGCGGACGGCCGGACTTTCTTGGGAAAAATCGATAGTCTTAAGAATACACTACACACAATTAAAGCAACGATGTACTTTTACTTCCGGTTTTAGTGAGGAGGACACTTCGATAGATTGTACAATTCGTTCTGTTCAGCTGACTTTTTTGTCGTGTTGATGGAGCAGATTCCAATCAAATGAATGTTTGAGAGTTAACGCGTGACGTTTGATTTCAGCTTGATACAGGCCTTTTAAAGTTAACTATAATTGAAATACAAGTATCTTTTGAGCAATTATGTTTTATACTATTGTAATTTTAACAACAAGGGCCCGCTGCATGCATGCATTTTTTTGGTGAAATATTTTGGAGATTTTTAAAGATATAATTATATATTTATTGGGGGGGTTCAATATCCTAACAGATCAATATTAATTCATAATTCAAAAAGTACGTAATGTAAATTTACATACATAACCTTCTTTTTACACTTATTATCGGCATAGTATACCAGTACAATAACTTTAAAGATTGTGTAATATCAGTTCAAGCGCAAGCGATCGTTCATTTTGGAATTGTTTATAAGCAAAAAAAAAAAAAATTACACTTAATGTGATCATTGCGAATTTCAACATAACTTGGAGACCATACACCGCATAAAAACCCTGATTTTACAGAAAAAAAAGAAGATTTTGCAGAAAGCAATAACAAAATTATTCTGGAAATTCATAAAACATGAATTTTTTCTGCAATTCAACAGAACAGGTCTGTTTAAAAAGGGGAAAAGGGTGTTTTCTTTAAGGACATTTGTAAGGTTAAATACACCAAATACCAATTTCCTGTAAGATTACGCAATCTGGTAAGATTACAGGTGTTCTCGAGACTCTGCTGCAGGAACTTCTTTTATTTTAAGGATACATTTTCTAACAGTGTACCTTATTCTCCACCACTTATATAGGCCACTGACAGTGGTGTTTAGACTGGTATTACGAGAAAGCCACACCATTGATACTGTTACATCATTGTTTAGTTCATGATGTTAGTATTAACAGTGTACCTTATTCTCCACCACTTATAAAGGCCACTGACAGTGGTGTTTAGACTGGTATTACGAGAAAGCCACACCATTGATACTGTTACATCAGTGTTTAGTTCATGATGTTAGTATTACACACATTGGTGTTATTTATGACCGATTTTGATTGTTATGAATTTTGCGAATCAATATTTCATCATATCCATGGTGTATTCTTATCACATGATACTGATGATGGTTTTAACACCGTGTTTTTACACTGATCTTGGTCTGAAATGTGCAAACCATTACGATTTTCCAAACCACAGGCGAGAAAACAGAACAGAACAAAACAAACAACTAAACACATGTTTGGATATATTTTTTAGCAACACGGCCTGTCAAAGAACATAATTATGTAGCACATTTTTACAATGCTCCGAGAAATATCATCCACACGTACTTCCTGGCTCTATAGTAGTGCCATATTATCTGGCTAACTGCTCAGAAGTGGCGAAGCAACGCGTGAAATATTTTTCGATCAATTATCACAAGAAAAGAACATCATGAAGATTGATTATTGTGCATTTCATTCAGCAAGAATTCTAAGTAATTCTAAGTATTCTAAACAAAACGATAAAAAAGTAAGAGGAGAAAAGCGCTTCCTTGGGGGAGCTTTCAATATCTGGAGGGTACTGCCGCGAGGAAAAGGGCGATACAAAAACTCGAAGGTCAATGAATACATCTTAAAATGCTTTTAACAAAAGTGCCTTCACATCGGCCGGGGAAACAATTTTACCTGTTTAACATGCCTGGGGAACGCCGAATGAAATTGGCGATGCTTTGATTTGAACAAAGAAGATGTAAAGTGTTCGTTTTCGTATCACCAAGTCGATCTTTTGTAGATGTGAACATGCATGGATTAAGGTATAGCTCTTAACTGGCTATGCCGTACGGGGATAATACCGTCGAAATTCCGCTTGGCATTTCGTGAAGCCAGTGACCTGAGCTCCCTTAAGGACGTTCCACAGTTATGTTTGTGCGCATTATGATCTGCGCATATTTTACACTCTGCGCGCTGACGTCACAATGGATGAACAGGCGATTAATTAGCTGTGGTTATGAGCTGATTTTTCTCATCATCTTCATGCTAACTACAGATCCGATGCGTTATTTTATGAAGCTAAAAAACTGGAATTATTCCATGGACCATTTAAAAAAATATGTCTACAATTTTGACATACTTTACTCTGCAATGCTGCCAAGAATCACGATTATGACCCCGAGTTTGAATAAATGGTAGAGTGGTTTTGTTTTTTGTCTTCACATAGATACAAAGCATTTGGCACATTTTTGGTGTTTAGAAAGCACATTTTCTCTAATAAAAATACTGATAGTTTGAAAACGAGCACATGAACCCCTATTTTTTAATGTTTGCACCTCTTATGTATACCTTCCTCTACAACTTTGCAAATTTTGGTGAAAATGACATGGATTTTGAATAAAGTGCAGCATTTTTTGTACTTTTGTAGTTTTTTATTGAAATTTCACATTTTTGAGATTGGGTTTTTGTTATCTCTTACGCCATTTTTAAGAACTGACAGTGCTGTTAGACTTAAAATTGCAAACAAATAGCAGTATAAATAGATTCTCCATTCTAACAATACAACGATTAACTCTCTTGAAAAATTTGATGACTTTTTCATGTATCTTGACTGAGTAATATAGGTTTAAACTCATTGCAGTGATATTGCGAGGTCTAAAAATGCCAAATTCTTTTGAATGCGCAATTCTTAAGAACATCCATTTAGGTGAACTTTGAAGCTCTATAGCAAAAAATCAAGCACATGGACATATGTTAATTTTTGCATATTTCGAATATTCAGGTTTTAAAGTATTTATGTGCAAAGTTTGGTGAAAATGACATGGATTTCACTTTAACTGTGGAACGTCCTTAAGGAATGAACAGGACTATCTAAAATTCGACGAATATATGTATACCATGGCTCTAAGTCAGGCGGGGGTGGCGGGGTTGTTGAGATCGTCATATTGCGCCTTCATTAGACTCTTCAATTTATTTATTTATTATTATTTTTTTTTTTTTGGGGGGGGGTCACTTTGTCATAGATTTGTGAAAAAAAATGGCCCGTTGCATAAATTTGAAAAGCAAACAACCCCCCAAAAAAGGAGGATGGTGAAAAGGGAGACAAAATAGTGATGGGGAGCTACTTTTTGAACCCCTTGTATTATCTATCTAAGTATATAGACCTCCTACATTCTGAATATTTTTCATAAAATAAAAGAGCGTGAACAGTTATAATTTTCAACCAATAATTTATTTAGTTCCATCAGCATTGCAGGGTATATTGTAGGAAATGTGAAAAAAGTTATTATGTAAAAAAAAAACACAATTCAAAATGTGTTTTAAACAATGTCCTGCCCTTTGTCAGCCCATTCGCACGCTAATTGGAGCTCTTTAGGAGATGGGGTTCCAGGGATGGCTGGTTGTTTTCTGTGTTCCATTTATCTTGGTCATTAAAGTGGACAGAAACAGCACTATTCCACCAAATGAATGGAGAAGAAAAATACTGTTACCGCGCTTAATAGATAAAGGGCTAACACTTTAGCATTGAAGATTTATTATAGAGAGGCTGTAGAGAAATTGTGATATTTATGAACAGAGTGGCGCCAATACATGGCATACCGAACACTCGCTCGTCATTCACTGCGCGCAGTAACTCTTTCTCCAAAACTAGTCTTAGGAGGCCGGAAAAGAGGGTGGGGTACATCAAAGCCCCTTATTTATCTCTTAAAGGTGTCGTTAATCAAATTGCCTGACGCTCTTTGACTTTTTTATTCTGCTTTTTGTCATTATAAGCATATGCCCATCTAAAAACAACCCCATAAATCCAATAGTTATATTATAAATTAGTCCTTTGTGGACGCATCTCTCTTATTTGCCTTACAGCAAGTACTGCGACAGTATTACTGATTAAAATGTATGTAGGTCAATGATACAAGACTAAAGTAGGTTAAAATGTTAGAGGTGTTAGTTTTTCTCTTTTTTCAAGTCACTGAGCTCTCAGTACGATATCAACACACGACGAGTTTGCAATTTCGCATATTGTTCGCAAATTCGCCCTGTTTTCATGAAATTCGGTGTTGTGATAATTCTTGAGGTAGGTTGCCAATTTACTTGATCAGTTGATTAATGAGTGAGATGAAAAAACATTCATATAGAAGAAATAGAGTAGAGTATAAAAAACACTCAATATATATTGAAAATTCATGGTAGTGGAACTTTGCCCCAGATGATAACAATTATGGATGAGTCAGTAAATAGTTGAAACTCATATTTGTAATGCCCAATCTTAATTTATGATGATTTTAATGCGAGCTTTTCTCTCTAAATTTAAAACCCTAACTTCAAACAGATTTGAAAAAAGGTATAGTATTCGACCTGGAAGCAGTTATTCATTGTCGCCGCAGCTCAAAATCATTTATATTCAGCTGCTAAAGGATAAATCTAGAATTTAGGCAGTCATGGCTTGTTACTATTCTAGCTTTTCGAACAAATCAATCATTTTACCCATTTTCGAGCGAGTAGTAGTTTGTATGCATTCAGTGACCAATCGATTACTGGATTTTCTTCAAAGCGCACAACACTTTATGTAATACTTTTGAATAATCCGGTATATTGTCAATTTTTCATGGCTATGAAAATGCAGTTTTGAAATTAACTTCTGACAAAATGATGCTAATACAATTAACAAACTGATGCATCATAAATCTATTTAGATCTTTTGGATATATCATTACCAAAATTTCGTTGACATATGAAAGTGATTAGAAAATGATTTTCATAATGTAGATAGTGATATAACATTAAAAACGAATGGGCATGAGACACACATTTGAAGGCTTACAATGTATATTAATTTTTTGTGTCTTTTTTTTCTCTCTCTCCCACCACGAACATTGACCAGGCTGCTACACGTATTATTTGGATCGTCGGGAAAATTCAGAGATACTTTCTCAATTAGCCCACCCTCTCGAATTTATTATCTCGGTATATCTCTTCGGCACTCTTCCCCCGGCGTTCTCTACCTATCAGTGCTTCATATTTGCTCCAGAGTGCAGTACCGGGGAAAAATAAAATGGAGTCGTGGGACCTTTATTCCAGTAGCCTTTGGCCGTAATTGGAGAATTCAATTTGGGTGAAGATTTCTTGATTTGTATTTCATTGCTGTATGTATTTATTACGAGTGACATTTTGACTCTGATTTCGGCAGTAGGCCGTATCCATGGAGAATATTATTGTATATTTTTTTAACCATATGTTCGTAGAGGACAGAAATGTTACCGTATGGAGCGATTGATAATGTCTTAGCATTGGCATACGGTTCTTGTTTTTTCCCAGAAGAAACGGAGTGATTCGATAGACATTTCACAAATGGTGAACTACTAGACCCTGCATATGTATTCTTAAAACTCAATTAGAATGATTACTCTGTATATTTAAAAACAGAAACCAGAAACGCTTTAAGCGGAATCCCCCTCCACATCGTATTAATTATAATACAAAAATATTCCCTTTCTCTTTTTGAACGGTTATCGAATTTTCCTCTGAAAATGAAACTCATAATAAAAGTGAAAAGTTGTTTAGTAAAAGGAAAAGAAACGATGGGCTGTTTTCTCTTTTATTACATCCCACCCGGGGGGCTTTAGATTCTACCTTAAGATCTGAAAATTCTTTAAATATGATGGAGTTTAGATTGAAAGTGATGCTGTTGTAATGGGGGAAGACACACCCAAGGACGCTATCACCAGTTGATCCTCCGTGAGAAATCTGTCTTCAAGAGCAAGCTAGATGTAAAAGCTTGATGTCTGAATAAATATGCACAGAGCAATCATAGTTTTCACTCTCATTCCCCAAAAGAGAGCGCTCTGTTCCTCTGAAGAATGTACTTCTCAGCCCAAGATTTATCAGAATAAAGCATCCTCACACGATGTAAAGTGAGAACAAATCAAGTCATACTTTACCAGCTAGTGTTCAATACTGTTTGATATGGACACAGTTCCAGTCGAAATAGCTATCAGGCAAATCGGTTGATTGATTGGTTTAAATCGACATGCATAATGAATAGATAGATTCAGTTTGAAATGCCTAATTACTTGATTTAGGATCGCACATGATAACCAAGATTTTATACTCGTTTTTCGCCAGCACAACAGTAAGTCGACACTTTCGTTTTGTTTTTACTTTCGATAAAACATGGTAAAAAAAAAGCCGGAATGTCGCCGCATTGGGATGGCTTACATAATAGAGAAATATGGAAGGAGATTGATAGGGGAAAAAGGGGGAAGTATCAAAACGAGAACACTGGATCATAGAAATATCGTTCTAGTATTTAATAAATCTATATTCCTTGATTAAGAGAGCGAGAAAAACCTCAACCTTTGGGATCCCTTATTAATTTCCACGGTGCAATCACTGAGTATAAACAATATAATTATAAGTGTGCCATTTTTGTGGTATAAGGTATACGTGATTTGCTTCTCTTGACAAATAGGCAGAAAACCTTTATAACACAGGGGCCGCGGAACGATTTTCAAAGGGGGGGGGGGGGACTGACCATGCAAAAAATCACAATCTTATGGTCATTTTTACGTTTTTGTACACAGTTTGGGGAAAAAGTGGGGGGGGGGGGCTGAAGCCCCCCCCCCCGCTTCCGCAGCCCCTGTAACACGATGATATTATACCTGTGTACCTTGTCTATCTTGTAAAAATGCTTACATTTCAGGGCTATACCAGGATAAAAATTATAAAATGTACGGATAGTATTTTAACGAATTGCTAATAAACCGTCTAAATATTTTCAAATCGGGTAACGTATTAACCTCAATGACCACCCCTTAGACAAGTGTCAAAGAGGCCCTCTTTCTTAATGCCTCTACATATTTAGCCCAATCATACGATCTCGGTGAATAACTGGTTTTCATCGAATGTGAAACACGAGACGATGGCAATATTGGCCAACGCAAGGAGAAGCTCGAACTCACAGGAGCAAACATTGTAAAAAAACCCTGCACTCTGGAGTTGAATTAGTTCATGTTTTCAAAGTATTAACGCTGCCATCGAGGCTTCTCGTACAATGCGACACTGTCTTGCCTCTTCCCGTATTGTCCTTTTTTCTGATGCCAATAAACAAATAATTACATCTGTTTATGAGTGGAATCGTTAAAAAGACATTTAAAACGTATTCATTTTAGTTGTGTAAAATTGGAGAGTTGTATGATGTAGAACAACTTTTTATTCAGTATGCACAATAAAAACAACAGTTTGCCATTAATTAAAACGTCATTGAAAGAGAAAGAGAGATGGAGAGAGGGAGTCGTTTTAATGAAATAACTGAATACCTAAAATTTGTCGATTTTCTATCTCTATCGCATTGAATTGACAACGAAGACGAAATGTAAATACTTTATTTGTTGAATAGCGAAAATAATTGAAATTCAAGTATTATTACCATACTTACTGCCAACGACCCCATTCATGTCATTGAATATACTTTAACTTTTTTTATTAATTAAAGTGAAAATGAAAAAAAAAAGTCAGTACACTAACACACATACACCCACGCACACAAAATTGACTAACTGCATCATCAGACCCACCCGCCCATTTGTGACATGCTACAAATTAACCAGTAACGACCTCCCTTGAAAATGATATTATTATAAAAGCGTAATATTTTCTCAGAGTGCTTTCCATAAATCAGACTGGGTACTTGAAAAAAAATTCAAGAGCTTTTCCGAAGCTAAAATGACTCCCATGATGAGGCCAAATGCTCTCAAACATTTCTAGATGAAATGGATTACAGCGTCAATATTCTTCGGAAATGGAATTTGAAATTAGTCCCTAGAGTAGGATTATGTGTGGATGTTTGAAATCAAATTTCTGTAATTAGGTGATCTATTACGTTATATCCTTAGGTGAGTGTGTGTCAACATAATTGCAAAAGAAAGGGTAATTTAGAACGCACAAGAAATGGATTCAATAGAGAATAAAACAGATTCAAGATATTGAGAAAATTCTTCAGAGCTTGACCACTATTAAGCGTTTATACATGAATGCCAATAAAGGGACATTGAATTCATATTCGAGCCATCATGGTCATGATGTTGATTTGTATATTTTATTTTATTCAATTCATATAATTCATATATTTATATATGGAGGTTCTCACGTCTTTCTTTTTCATTCAGAAAGTTTTCGTACTTAAAGTGCATGTGTATATACATGTGTTAATAAAAACGTCATTGATTTTGAAAATATTGCGTTTGTACTCAAGAAGGCCTTGAAAGCATTAGCATATATAGAGCTTGGATCTTCTAGAAGGTTGTTCCAGTCCCTGTAGATTCTTGGTAAGAAATAAGCTAAGGCCTCACTTTTCAGGCACGTGTCCTATAATGAGCTCAACGTCCACCTGTTGAAGTAGACCATTTGTTAAGGAAGGGCTCGATATTGATTGGCATTGAATTGATATCAACATAAAGTTAATTGGCATGTGATTTGATCTAAATCGAATTTACATTTAACAGTTTTAATTAAAATCGTCTTTGGATTGACATTAACTTGATATGGGATTAAATCGAAGTGATCATTAACACGATGAACTCTCAACACTTAACGTTCTCGTTTCCATTTCAATTTCAGTGCATGTATGCTTGAGACGTGGGACCACTTTCCTTTGCAAAAACCAACAAAACAAAACAAAATATACATGAACACCCTTCGGACCAATTAATGCCTCAAATTTCATTAAATGCCAAAATGCTTGAAATCCCTAGAATATGAAACCTTTTAAAACCCGATATGAAAGTCATAAATTACAAAGCTATTATATTAAAGGTTTCATGTAATTCTTTATACCACGGGCCCTAAATCATTCTCAACGTTCATTAAAAAGCACACTGTTCAATTTCCTTATTTTATTCTATTTAATATAGTCGAATCTAATATCCTGCTTTGTCCTTTTCCCCGAAATTTGTAGATAATTAATGTTTATAAGTCTGTTTCCCCCATTAATCTTCTAAGAAGAAATTTATACCCACCAAGTAGGTGGTTGGAGCATATTGTCTTTCTATTTTCCCCCACTGTGAGTGAACATCCCTTATCTATCTTCATTATTTTATATTTTCTTCCCCTTTTGTTATCACTCTCTTACATGTCTTATGTCTACTTTATTTCCTAACTCCTTAATTTTTCTTTTAATGCATTTTCTGTCTTCTTCAGTTTCACCTTGACTTACGTGATCTTTCTTTATTCTTTTACTATTTAATTATCTCTGTGTTATTCTTTTTTCTCTGTCTCTACCTATCCTCGTCATGTTTATGTCTATACTTCACCAGTCACCTAACATCTCGTCATGCTGTCTTCGAAAGTTCTTTTTTAAGGTTACTCCTGATTAAGACAGGAATACAGCTAAAATACCCCTTGGTATGTTCCTTCGCCGTAGCTATAGGTTCCATAATCACATTTTGATTAAATTCCTATCTGGGTAAATTCCAAATCTTGAAATAGACCGTGTTTTCGTTTTGAGAAGCACGCTTGCGATACATATTTGCAGAAGACTCCCACAAGGGGTGGTCCACTGTATGTACGCCTGTCATGGTTTAGGAAAACATTTGATATAGGGTAGCGAGCGGGTAATGAAAGCTTGCTCAAATGCCGTTTTGTCTATTATATTAGCACTTTCATAAAATGTGCATGGTTGAGCGCTATAACTCAATTTAATCATTATAAAAGATATTCCGTGCGTTAGCTCGCCGTGCCTCTGATAATTCTACAAAAATGTTTATTCAACATATAGAGTTAAATTGGAACATGCATGTTTGTTGGCTTAAAATAAACATGCTGCGTAGAAATTACACAATGCTGACTAAAATTTAAGAGAAAATGTAAAATGTGGGATAAAGTTTTAAAAAACCAACATGGCATGTTTTTTTTAAATATTTTTTATAGAACTTTCTTTGTAGTCTGTAAAAAGAACAAACACATGCAGTAAATCATAACGTAAACGAATTTAAAAACATTACTGTCTTTGTAATCTTGTCGTAAAGTTGTACTTTTTGCACTTCTTTTGTTGCAAACCAAAAAAATCATATACCGTTAAACATGAATTATAGGAAAATGATTGAGATGAATTTTATTACAATTTTTTATAACCCTGTACGTGAAAAGCTATATAGCGTGTATATGGATTGCGACGTGCATGTATCTCTCTCTAACGACAAACAATCATCAGGGTGGATTTTGTATTGTATGAGGTACAATACACTCGTGAATAATTCATTGATTCAATTGTTCAGTCATCAATCAGTTTGGCATCCTGATTTTTTTCGCCATGAATGCGCAAATGGATTCACAGAATATTATAGGCATACTTTTAAAACAAAACTAATAAAAAAAAAAGATATCGATTAAAAAGAAACATGTCCATGGCCGTGAACTATTACAAATAAGGGGGTTGTTTCAAGGGTATTATCACTCAAGACTATACGTCAATAAATAGCGGTAAATTTGTTTTGATACACACTGTTTTTAATTTGTTTTATCCGACAAACGTGAATGCCTTCTCTTTTACAGATATTAGTTAAACCAAAGAAAGAAAGAAAAACCCCTTAGTGGAGGATCATACTTAGGCCTACAATCCTTTATTAGCTCACCAGGTCACGGGTCGTGTGGTCCAGTGGTTAGATCATTGGACTCATAATCGCAAGGTTGTGAGTTCCAATCTCTACTCTGCCATTTTCTCCATTTTGATAAAAAGGCACGAGAGTACTATCTGTCCTCTATCAGGTCAGCCACTATGCCTGATTAACACTATGACTGTTTAACCTCGACGTAAAATGTTTCCTAGGTAATTGGTTATATACCAGCTTGGCGTTTACCAACAAAACGCTGTCCTGCCGAGTTCATACGGGAGTTGCCATAAACAGAAACAGAAACCAACAGTCGACCAATCCGATCAACCAATCCTTGTCCAAACTAACTAATAATTTTCTCTCATTTATGTCATTGGTGATTAATATCATAGCATTTGTGGGCTGGTGTGACTCTTGCAAGAGAAATATTGGGATCGTCACGATGGTGATGGCGAAGAAGATGATGACGGTGATGGTGCTCTTCAGTGTTAATGTATTTTATTTTATTTTCGTTGTATTATTTTCCCCATCCTCTAAGGACCCTTTGAAACACTCGATGATATCAGCAATGATAAACTTAAATAGTTTCATGCATTAAAATAGCGACCACTATGACCCAATTTACTTATATATCACTTAACGGAAATCTGCAGAGGCCTTTCTCCATCTTGTACGCTATAGTGAGCTGACATGGAGCTTGAAATCGAACGTTTCCAGATCGAGATAATCTCGCCTGACAGCACTCAACCCTCTTCCAAACATCAATTGTGGCTGTTTCCACAGACTTTAACCGAATTAGATCTAGCCTGAGGTGGCCTCTGTTTGTTACTAATGTGTATCGGTGGCTACGTCGAGTGGACGAATCGGCGAGCTGAAAGGCTAAACGCTTCTTTATTGACGCAAACCAGACAAAAAAGGTACCCTCAGTTTTTTATTTGTTATCAGCACTGATCACATATTTATGTTTTTACGATGTTATTTCATTTTAGAGTGTTGCCAAATCCATGAAACAGCTTGCAGATTCGGTTTTTTAAAAGTAGTGAAGTATTTTTTTTCAAAATATTTGTTTCATTCACCCTTATATTTCTCACTAGCATAAAATATTAACGAGTAGAGAGAATGATAATGACTGTTTTGTCTGTGACGTTTTCTTGCTTAAATTCTACACCAATCTTCATTTCCACTGCGCTTACTCTTTTCATGCATTACACATGTCATGAATACAGATAATAGTTTAAACTGTTGCGGTGCACAAAACCGTCTGGTTCCCTAAAACATGGCAAACACATATATTTTGCCATTGGCGGGGATTTCTGATATAAGGTTTCAACCGTTTTGCCACTCTTTTTCGCAATTTAATGTAATAAGCATTTCGCAAGCTGGGTTAATGTATGATGCCCTTGGGGTACCACTGTTCAGCGCGTTTGCTCATGTTTTGAATGAGGAGGGTAGATATTTTGCCGCAAATGGTGGATGGGTTTTCCTTTTACATTATGATGCCGTTCACATGAATAATGACAAGAAAATGACATTAAAAATACATGGACTGTGGTCATCATTATTCCGCAATGTAAAAGAAAAACTGACGAGTCATTTTTTTTTCTCACTTTGCGATGAATTTCCCCATGTCCTTTGTTCAAGTTATAAGAGACAAATCAATTGATTGGTGTAAATAGATTTTGGCAAATTGAGAAACGTAATGAATGAATTGAAGCGCAATGGCGTGGGTGGCTTGTCAATTACGTGGTATGAACGGGATTCGATAGGCGGAGGTGCAGAAAGCCTTTTAAAAAGTCTTACGTGATAATTTACGAATCATGATGTTCTTCCCCTCCAACACACTCAAAATGGTAAGCTTTTGTTTTAATAGTTTATAAAAAAATTCAATCAGCTGGTTGGCAATTAAATTGACATAAAAGAAAAAAAGTGAGTTTAAGATTCAGAAAGTAAAAATCCCCGCAGAGTATGAAATGATTTAAATAAAAAAGGAAGAGATGGAGCGAAAGAGGAGGGGGAGAAGGAGAGGAAAGAAGGATAATAAATAGGAGGCGAGAGATAATCCTTACGTCGCAAATACCTTAAGACGAAAATATAGAGGGGAATAAACATAGTGGTGAAGAGATTTTGAGATTGTTTTTGGAATTATTGAGAAAGACAAACGGAGAAAAGAGGGACTAGAAAGGTAAAGAAAGAGAGAGAGAGAGAGAGAGAGAGAGGGAGGGGGTGTTGTAAAAGCTCACAAGGTGAAATAGAAAATACAGAACTTCAGGGCGCCGTTGCATAAAATTTACCATTATGGTAACTTTGCCATGCATTGGTAACTTGCATGGAATCCTTGATTCTGATTGGCTGTTGATCAGCATTACCATGGTAGCTACCATTGGCTGGCTAAAAGTGACCACAATGGTAACTTTTATGCAACGGGGCCTGAAATTACAGATAGAGGAGAATAATAGACGATATCAATCGTTTCATATCTTCAGTAGATAGTACACCAACTAGTATGAGTGTGTTTACCTATTTCGGAAAATCGAAAGTAAGGGGCCATCATACGAATATAATTATTATCACCAATTTTACTCCGCCCACTACTAATTTTAGCATTACTAGCGGAAGACGTATTGATGTCGGTGGTTGTCGTAGTCAGGGGCGGATACAGGATTTTACATAAGGGGGACACTTTTTTCCCGAGGAAATTTTGACAAGTAAAACAAAATCACCAAAAAATGAAATAAAATCATTTCGTCCACGTAAATTTTACAAGGAAAAAAGGTTTTCACTTGTGTGTGAACAAGACATTCCCATTAACAATATTTGCTGTGAATTTAAAAGGGGGCACACTTATGTCAGAACGGCATATTTACATTACAAATTTGATTATGGCTCTCAAAGGGGAGGGGGCAGGGGCCTGATGGTGCCCCCCTGGATCCGCCATTGGTCGCAGTCATAGTCCACTGGTTGCCCGTACGTCAAAGAATTTAATTCAAAATTCTGTTAATTGCATATAAATCATTAATCGGTCTAGCCCCTCGTTACATTACAGAATTACACAAACTTAAAAGTTCCAAAGATAAATAATTTTCCAGATCCCGTAAAATCACACAAAAAAGTTACACTTGGTGATCGTGTATTTGCCCTTGCTGCCCAAAACTATGGAATAACCTGCCAATTGACATAAGAAGCTCTCCATCATTGACTCTCTTCAAATCAAAATTAAAACATCTCTTTAGTTAAGAAAATGTTTAATTAAATTATTATTATTATTTGTAGTAGTTAGAAGTAGTAGTGGTAGTAGCAGCAGTAGTAGATGTATGATGAATAATAATATACAGCATTTATTAGACGCCGATTATCTAGTTACCTATTCAATGGTCCACTATAATAGTAGAATTTGTAGCAGCAGCAGTAGTAGTAGTGGTGGTAGTAGTAGTAGTAGTAGTACTAGTAGTAGTAGTATTAGTAGTAGTATTAGTAGTAGTAGTGATAGTAGTGGTGGTGGTTGTAGTATAAATAGTTATTTGTATGAATTATAATTTTGGTTTGGGAATAATAGAAAAAAATCATCAATACTGAATATTTCCAGTGGTTTGTGATTTTGATTCCTGGAAAGTCTGTGTTAGTTATAAACGAAACATCATCTGTACCTGGTCCACCTATTTGCCTTCAGACAACCGGAAATAGCAAAAAGAAATGACCTTTAAGTGAAGTTTTCTAATGGAGAGGTATGATCTTTCATCAAAAACATTCTCCAATCATGTCCTTTGTTTCTGGAGGAGATCGCCTGAAATCGATACTTGAAATCAATACATTTTGAATTGAAACACCAAAATTAGATGAGCATTGGTAAATAGGTCATGACATGATTTTTGAGGGGCAGAACGTAGGAAAAAAAAGACATTCTCGAAAAGCCTAATTAAAAAAATCCCCAAGCGAATGTGAAATATCATACTCTACTATGTTGGCAGAAAAAAAGCTCTGCTATTGCTTAAGAAACAAAAATAACAGCCTACCAACATAATTATTTTGATATGTAGGCCTATTGCCCTGCCATGTCAGCTGCTTGCGTCGTCTCATGGTGTATGTCTCGCTTTTTCTCGGTCTACGCATGATTATCTTATACAGTCAGTTCTCATATCCCCCCTATACTGAGTTCCCCTCTCCTTCTCGGACTCTGTCCCACCCCCTCTATCTACCATCTCTTTTTATCTCTTCGCCCGTCCTTTCTCTGTTTGAGTATAATCTTAGCACCATTGTCCCAAGATGTTGACACAGTTATCCTAGGTCTAGATTTATCCCCGAGTTCGACGCGTCTATACCGACCCTTCTCCCTTTATGACGTCATCATACCCGATTATTTTGGTCCGTACGTTTTATTTCATTTTCTCCTTAATGTTCATTTCCCCCATCGCGATCCCTCTTAGCCTTCTGCAGTCTCTAGTGGATTCGAACAGTGTTTAAAGTTGTGCGTAGGTGCTGACACGGATTTAGGTACGTGGGACTGGCATGACTGGGGTGAACGAAACTCCTTGTTTCTGCCATACCCTCTCGCGATCGATAAATCTGACATGTTGAAACTTAACAGGCGGCACAAATCCATCCTGAATTTTAGCTTCCCCGGCGCGCGCGGGAAATTGAATAGCAGAAGATTTTTCCATTCATATCCGAGGAAAACAGATGGATAAGTTTTCCGGCGTGGCAAAAAGACCGGATGATACATAAATTGAATGGGCAAATTGCAATGTTGAGTGGGTCTAGACGCCCTGCTGGAGTGCGCTAGTTTCTCCTTTCTATACTCCTACGAAATACACTCTTCACTTATACGGGCATCCTAGGCTCATATGCAAAGGATGCATCTATTCAGGACCTCTTTTTAAAATAAAGATGGGATAGAAGAAGAAGAGAGAGATGGGGGGGGGGGCGCTTTGGTAATAAGTATTTGTTTAGTATAGGGCAGAGACAGGTATATCTCGAGCAACTCGTCACAGGCGAACCATTATTCATATTCATCCCTTGAATAAGGCAGAAACCAATATTTCGGAGAAAGGCACGTTCGAGTTTATTTTACTGCTTTCTCCATAGCAACGGCCCCATTTCATGCCATAAGTATAATAATAATGAATATAGTTTTGGGGCTCCTTGAACGGAGCAATGTGTGTCTATAGTCTACTACATCAGCCGTTGCTTTGTTTATCTACACGGAATATGAATACATAAAACTAAGCCGAACGATGTTATTCAATGTAAAATGTTTCTATTTCTGTCGTTTGAACATTCAAAGAAATCAAATTTATGGTTCGACAACGCGTGGAAACAGTACTAATGTATTTTGTGAAAGGGCTCCTGCAACTTAATTGCTTTTCTCTTGTGCATGGTGTGTACAATTGTGTGTACCTGTTTTCATGTGCGGTAACTTGTAGTCAAAGCTGCCCCCCCCTTTATTTGGGGGTGTCATTTTTCTCATACGAATAATAGGATTACAGTTCAAATTTTATACACTTTTCTCCCCATTTATATTTCCCCTTGTTTCCCTTTTGTTAACTACTTTTAAAACCATAAGGAGCTATACATACCCCTTGTCCCCTGTAGCGCAGTCCCTGATTTCGCACGCCACTGATTATGACTAACTTATACTGATACTCTGGCGAAATGCTAGTCCGCCTGATATCCGACTAGAACATTGACTAGCTGGTTTGCTGCTTTCAATCAATGATAATTGATCTGGGTCTCATGACTTAAATCTCAGCGATTGATCGTAGAGCCGATTATTTGATGATCATGCACAACAGTCTATGCACTCATCGTATGATTAATTGCCATAAGTTTTATGTTATAGGGGCTAGGACGTTGTAGTATTTTGGTGAAGTTAACAAAATATGTTATGTTTCATATTATATTTTATCACGGTGCTAAGAAACATCAACAAGCAGATGACGGTGGTTGCACTTGCGGATTTGGAAATGTTACTTTCCATATCTGCAAAAACTCTGGTGTTGATTTAACACCAGCCCGGAATCTATAATATCCACACCAGAGAAGTGTTAAACAGCACCAGTTTCGTTTTGGTCTAACACCAGATAGGTGTTTATACAACACTAATTAGTATTAAAGCAGCATCGGTTTGATCCCAAACTTGTGTTGTTTCAATACTTCTCTGGTGTGGACATATATAGATTCCGGGCTGGTGTTAAATCAACACCGGAGCTTTTGCAGTGTATGCACTCATCGCAGGATCAATCGCCAAAAGTTTTAGGTAATAGGGGCCAGGACGTTGTAGCCTTTGGTGAAGTTTAAAAATATGTTATGTTTCATATTATATTCTATCACGGTGCTAGGAAACATCAACAAGCAGATGTCGGCGGTTGCACTTACGGACAATTATGTAGATATTACCTTCCATACGAGGAACATTTTTCTTGAAAAATAACGCTTTAGAATTTACATTGGCCTAACATGACACAATTGCTTTAGATCCGTGAATCTACAAAAACGAAAGAAACCGATATGATATCGATTTCTGAAAAAAAGTGTTGATACCGCGTAACGAAAGAAATCTCCTACTTAATACCTCCATTATCAATTATTCAACACTTTCCGCATCTCTAGAGTTTCTGAATCTTTTTATTTTATTTTATTTAAACGCTCAAGTACGATTAAGCGCTTACCTAGCCTGAGGCTGGAAGCTCCATTTATAGTTTGGAAGATTATATACACTGGAGCCCGACAGTTTCGTACTGTTTCGATGTTTCGAACAGTCGAAAGGAAGACGTATTATACATGTTCATTTTGTTTTTCTTATTCAAATGATTATTATTGCTTATTCAGTTGTGACTGTTGCTACTGTTCCTATTATACCTTATGTTTGATTTGCTAATTCTAATTCCTCTTCATATCTTTTGTATTCAAATACGTGGATAGGCCAACTAAAGCCCCTTTCACAGTTGGTGGTGCGACTGATTACAACCGTTGCTATTCTGTGCAACATATATTGTGACCAAATGATCGCAAACGATCGCACGAGCAACTGTAAAAGCCCCTTAAGGGGGTGGGAGAGAATTTCGTTTGTGTATAAATACATGAAAACGAAAAACAAAAACCTAAATGTATAGACATATAAATTGATGAATAGACAAATGTTAGAATGAAATTCAAATAAATGAACGAAAAACAGTTGAGTGTAAGTAAATAAATCTAAAAATATATATATAAATATATATATATATATATATATGACCTTTACGGGAGAAAAAAGAAATATGTAAACTTTAAAGAGGCGACTTATATTCTTTGAACGCCAATATGGGCATTGCTAGACAGGATGTCAGATAGAGAATGGGGAAGAAGGAGAGAGAGAGAGAGAGTAGGAGAGATCGAGGAAATTGGGATGGGGTTTCAGTCCTTGAGAAGAGGGTGTTGAATATATCCTACACATTTTTGGGACAAAAATAAAGATATCAAGTGCTCGTTTTTATTTCCACTCGAAGTAAGATTGAGGTGTAGCCCAAGGAGCAATAGACACTTTGTGGCTTTAAAAGACAAGACTCGTGGTTTATTGTGATCTCGTCACGTCGTCCTGGATATGAACGGAACTGCCAGTGCATTGATCTCCTTTCAGCTCGTGCGAGGAAAAACATGGGATTTGATTTTCAAACTGAATGTCAGAGGGAGGGGTAAGGGGTGAGCGAAAACGGAGTGGGGGACGATGAGGGATCTAAGCAAAGAGTATGTAAGTATGTATGAGTGTTTGTGTTGAATACAAGTGTGCGTGCGTATGAGAGCGAGTGTGTGTAGGTTTGTTAGGGTGTGTGCGTTAGTGTGTGTTAGAGAGAGAGAGAGAGGTAAAATAAGGATAGGTTATAGGAAAAGAGAAAAAAAGAACCAGAGAGAGAGGGGGGGGAGATGTGGATAAATGGGTACAAACAGACAAAGAGAGAAAAGGGAGCAGAGGGGGGGGGGGGTACATAAAGAGAGTACAAGTCTGAAGGGATATACATAAATACAAGAAGGAGAAACAATATTGATGTAAATATACAGCTGATTATATAATTAAAGAGTTAAGAGAGAGAGAGGGGGAGGGGCAATGATAACATTGGTAAAAGAGAAATCGAATAAACTGAGAAAAATGAAGTCTTCTTCTCAAAAGAGAATATCGTTAAACTTCATTTATGTTTCTTAATGGCTTACTCGCAGGCATTTCTCCATCTAAAAAAAGAAAAAGAAAAAACCCTCAACCTTGTTTAGACATGCATCCTGATGATATAAATCATGATATTCAGCCTATCATTCCCCGATCGGTTCTCCCGTCAACCCTTTAACCTTGGAGAGAAAATGAAAATCTCATCTGCGTTAGATGCGCCTTGGCTTAGCATCATTAAACGTAATTAAAGTTTATTCTCAAATTAAAGTACGAGGGACTGCACTTAAGGCGATGGGAGAAGCGAGGATTCAGCTCTATCGATTTCATACTGCCCTCCCCGATAATGTAATTGTGCGGGAAATGCTTTTCAAAATGTGAATTCAATATGTTTTATTATGCCTTATCATATACAGGTGTGTTTCATCCGTGTCTTTTTTTAACCCCAAAAAAATATATCCTTCTTTTTTTCCGATTGAAAGTGTGTCCACGAGTATCACTCTTTCTTTCTTTAAAGGAAATTTAACGTGGACACACTTTTAATCGGAAAAAAATGATGATATTTTTTCCCCCCAAATTCCAACATAAGATGCTTAAGAAAAGGGCTAGCTATGCTATAAAGATAACCCGACTCTTTCACCTCTCTGTGTTTTGATAACTTAAATGACAGGCTCAGTATTTAATGGGTCCAGAAGGCACATGCTAATAATGATGATGTAGAGCACATGTCCATCTTTCAGTCAATATGAAGAGAATAGAAATTGAAATTAAATATTTAACAGTTTAAGAGTGAGGAAAATGGTAATATTTCACCTTTTACGCAACGTTGTTGCGAAACCTACTACATCTTATATCATATTGTAGAGTACATATTATTTGAAAAACAACTTAGATTTTATTCAAGTACGTATATCATTTTTTTTTCTATTTAAAGGCCTACATGAAAAGTGACATTGATTAAACCGTTCCATATTTAAAAAAAATTTACAAAGATTATGCGATTACAGAATTCTGCATAAATCACATATATAAACTGGGTTCCAAAAGAAACTTACCAAACTTCACAAGTGCACTTTACAAATTCCACTCAGTCAACTTTAATAGGAGCGCTAGAGAATTTTAATAAATTGGTAAGATTGTTTAATCCCATCCCATTTTCTTTGGTCTTTCTTTTGCCATTTTGTGACTTTAGATTCCGGAACCAGTTGATTTGAGGGGCTACAGCCTCTTTGTGAGTGAACCAATCTCTTAATCATTGACATGTGCTTAATAAGGAATAATGAAGCTAGCCTGTGTCAAAATTTTGTTCATTTTGAACGAGTGGAATTTGTGTAGTGCGCTTGTGACGTTTGATAAGTTTCTTTTGGACAAATCGTACAAATGAAATGCTTCCCTTTTATCAAGCGTATAGATAGCTCTCTTAGTAATTATAATGTATACATCGGATTTGACCAAGCACTCTTGTTTATAATGAGCAGACGATGCACTTAGGTTTCTTGGTTTCTTGGTTTCTTGGGTTCTTGGTTTTTTTTTTTACAACTTTAGCTAGATTGTTACAAATAAAAAAAAAAGCGTAGAGAAAGATAGGGGAAATCCCCAATAATAACAGCCTAATGGAAGTCAGGCGAATGCGTGGCTTATGGTAAGGTGTGTAGGGGTTAAATAGTCTGTATATAAAATGCTTGGTTGATTTTCCTTTTAAACTCGACATTACACCATTACCGTTCAGAGGGATAACTTAGACATGATTTAAATTCACTTAAATTCCTACGTTAGCCTCTCTAACATTTAGTTACTTTAGTTATCTGTATCTCAAACTCGTGGTGACGATATTAAACACTTGGGCGGGTGGCAGTTCGTCACTCATGCGGGCATGAAGTCCATGCCCCTCTCAAAAAGGAAATGATCCCCTACAATTTTTCAAGGGATGAAAAAGAAGTGAAAAATAAGGAAGAGAGAACAAAAACACTGTTTTTTGTATGTATCCCATCAGATGGGTGCTCCATATTAAGGCTGTTTGCATATAACCAGCGACTTTAGGAACGACTGGTGATCTTTTTTTACGTTCGTAATCAACATTGGATCGTGTTTCACAAAGGCGTTCAAAAGTTACCTTTCTTTGAAACTCGTCGTTGAAAAGGGACCATATTCAATTTCACTGTTCGCCGTGTAAAAATACTTTCTCGAGATAGATCTTAAGATAATTAGTAAATTCTTTAGCCGAACACAGCATTCTCGTTTGAGAAATTGGAGTGAAAACTGTGATTGTCCTGTGCATATTTATTCAGACATCAAGCTTCTGCATCTAGCTTGCTCTTGAAGAAAGAATTCTCACGAAGAATCAACTAGTGATAGGATCCCGGGGGAGAAGACTGTCCCATTATCTGAGAATCACTTTCAAGCTTAGATCCTCCATCCATAAAGAGTTGGTCAGATCTTGAGGTAGAGATCTGAAGTCCTCCGGGCAGGGTGTAATGGAAGAGTAAAGTTCCCATTATTTCTCCATCCATGCCCATTTTATATCTTGTATTGATATCCATTTTATTTTCACAGAAAATTAGGTAGCCGTTCAAATAAAAAGAGCGGGTATTTTGGGTAAAAAGTATAATTGACACTAGCGTACCTAAGGGGGGGGAGCAGACTGCCCCCCTGACGAGTCACAACTGATGCAGGGGACGTACCCCTGCCCCCCTTTGAGAAGCAAAATTAATAATTTGTAATGTAAAAATGCAATGAAAACAAACGTGTTTTTTTTTTTGGCTTGTCAATTTTTTTTCTGGTACGAAATCTCCTTTATTTGCGGTTGAAGACCTTTTTTTTTTTTTTTTTGCTCGTCAATTTTTTTTTCTGGTATGAAATCCTTTATTTGTGGTTGAAGACCCTTTTTTTTTGCTTGTCAATTTTTTTCGCGGACAAAATATCCTCCAAAATATTTGCCCCCCTTTTGGAAAATCCTGGGTACGCCGCTGGTAATGGAAAAGGGGTAGGTTGTTTTCCAAAGATAATCTCACTATCGTAAAAATCAACAAAAACACAGGGTCGTGGTTTCGAATCCCCGCCACAGCGTCGATTTCCCTTTGCAAGAAATTCAACCACATTGCCCCGCACCTGTATTAGGTCTAGGTAAGGTGAACAAATACCAGGAAAGGGATTCATAAAGCTGGTGACCGTTTCATCAACACTTTTCATCTGACAAGTCGTCAAATCTGACAACTTTCTCTGATTTTGATTGGCTAAGAGGTGCAGTTCCTTTGGCAACTGTTGGATGAAACAGACTACTGAAGAAAAAAAATGACAAGTCCTTTACACTCCCCTGTTCGTAAATTACACACTTGTTGGCCCTTCCTCATATGCATGTACAGTGGTGCTAAAAAATTAGTGAACCCACCAGAAAATGTTTATTTAAAGTTCTTCCATGTTTTAAATGTTTTCATTGACAAGTCATGTGATAAAATGTTGCATATTTCATAAGGTTTGTGCCTCTGGGCTTGTCAGATGCCGGACATTGTACTGTTAACTACAATCATCTCTCTGCACGAAGGAGTGCACTTTGTATTGGGGTTCACCAACTTTTGAGCACAGGGGTTTTGTACACAATAAACTCTATATAAAACTCTGCTTTCTCACCGAACAAGCTTGATAATATTTCTCAGCAACAAGATTATTCAGCCTTTACCCACTCTGGCAATGTGAACAGATGATATCATTCTCCCAGGCGCCTCATTACGTCCACGCCAATGGAGTATCAAGTTTAGACGATACGCCGAGAGTCAAAGATAATATACCTGACGAACCCTCCTTGAACATTATTATACTCAACGAAGACTGATTGCTTTTCATGATACAGTCTTGTAGGAAATTAGACTCACTTACACCCAGGGGTTACGAAGGGAGCTCAAACTCTATAATGTATTCGTGCAACTGTTTACGGAGGAAAGGAACATCACACTGTTATTACTTTGTCAAGATTGTGGTGAACGCCACGGACGTCTGAAGTAAAGTAACTCTGTTACTTTCTGTGTAGAATATACCAGCGGTATAGGAATTAAAAAGATGATTATAAAAGATGATTGTAATAATATGTATCATTTGTTTTACGACTCCGAAAATTTTTTCAAACTCCGAGATATATCTGCCATCAACCTTACAACCATAGGTGGGCTATTGATTTTGATTTTGAAACTGCACAAAGTTGCTAACTTGTTCTTAAAAAAGCAATTGCTCATTCCAACTGATATTCGGATAAAATAAAATATGTAATTATTATACTTGCTCTGTAGAGTATAACATTTTACTTAGCAGTTAATTAATAGCTCTTTAATGAATGCAGCATGACACCCTATGTTTTAGCAGAACAGCTGTTATGAGATCAGCGTTTTTGAGAGTAAAATTCCTGATAAGTCCCCATTTACCTCTCCCGGATTAGGTGCAGCAGAAAGTAAATTAATTTTTTGCTGAATGAGATGGACGCGTGCGGCAGGATTTGAACCCATGACCCTCTGATTAAGAAACAACAGTTTGAACTACTACATCATGGCGCCTCCACTCACGGTTTTAAGATCATATTCACTCCAGCGTTACTAAGAAGGGAGTGAATGTGGTATCGACCTCTTTGGTCGACGTCTATGCTGCCCAACTTTGGCAAAAGGAAGCAAGACAGTGACACATCAGTCAAATTTAAGTTATTGTTGTTTCTGAAACACCCTTTGTATGTTGCACGTTCAGGCAAAATTTGGGGGAAGAAAAAATCCTTCCATGGAAAGATATTGAAGAAAATATGCTGTTAAATTGCATTGACGCCTGTGTAAATGAAAAAAACACACATTGCTCATTTAAAACAAATGATAAGTTTGTAACTTGCTTCCTTTTACCAAAGTACGGCAGTATGGTCCTGTTGACCTTCCGCCAGGCCAACGATATAGATGTTTTCCATTAGAAACAACCAAATCATTCTACAGATGATCTATTTTTTGAATTATGATAATCTGGTTTTGTTCCTGGCCATGGCCATCGACATCTATGGACGACCTATATTGGTGACATCTTTGCTCATTTTGATCCAGCAGCAGAATGGCCAAGGTGGGTTAACAATACAGACGTGGTATAGAATCACGATTTTCATTGGAAAACGAAACACCCGGATCTGCAAATGATCTGTTTTCGGATTACAATGATCAGTTTTCGGTTTCAATCGTGAGAATGGTCCATCATCTTGAAGGGACGATGAAAAGGTATTGGGGAGGGGGGGGGGGGCTTTGAGTTTAGGTACGAGTGACCTTGGGTATCACTGAAATACGGATGGATGAAACACGTTTCTCGATTGATTTTCCTTGCTTTACCTGAATTGAAACACGGGATGCTTACTGGTCAAGAAACTCCTCTCTGTAACCGAAGATAATTGTTGTGGTTTTGTAAATTTTAATAAAGGTATTCAAAACACTTATTTTATCATCAAAACATCATGAAAATTGTTAGCTTATTTTGGGCAATTTTTACGGGATTCGTCGTCGAGTTCGATTATTCGAACAGTTATAAAACAAAATATCTCTGCGGAGGCGCCGGTGCATTTTGAAAGGGCGGGGGGGGGGGGGTGGGGTTTGGGGCAGGCTCACCAAAGATTACAGTTTATTTTCTCAGTTAAATAGGTATGATGATAAATTTCGAAGCTCTTTTTGATACTCATCCTTCTGACCTGTTCTTGTTCCACCTTTCACCTTTTCTCCTTTTCACTACTCTTGAACAAAAATAAAGGGCGGGAGCCTCTGACTCCCTTTCGAGCCGTCCCTTAAGTCAGCACACCAAACACATCACGATGTAAGTGGTGGTTTACATTATTACACTCTGGACTTTACTATATTGTAAATCTTAAGAAACTTGAGAGAAGGTGATTTAGTTTTATAAATAGCTTCCTTATGCTCAGTCATATTTTCAAAACCGATTCGTACCCACCAAATGTTTGGTCATTGGTAGGTCAATGTAATAGCTTTGGTTATTTCGTAGTAAGTTTGGGCGATGTGACTGTTGCCTTATCACCACAAGCAGTGGCTTGAATGTGATCGCGATGACCTTTTCACGAGTATGATATGCTTTTTTATTATAAAGGAGCGATCAAAGTAATTCTCAACAGAGACCTCAAGCCACTGTTGTGGGGAATCGAAGTTGATGAAGCGATTAAGTTACCGAATCGGGAATCATTAGGAAAAATATGGCGCTAGATCAAATGAGGCGGCAATTTAATTTGTATGCACTGTAAACAAAATATTGGGTAAATTTTTAACCAGCACGAGGGTAGTAAAGTGGTGTCCAACCAAGTTTGGACAGTATTTTACCCAATGCGGAAAGCATATTGTCCAGTAAGGTTAGAAAATAAGCAGCAACTACTTTAGAATGGGCAAAGCTTTCATCACACTGGATAAATAAAAAATGCCCAAAATAAATGCCCAATGTTGGTTAAACATAATTACCCTCATGGAGCATTTTACCCAGTATTTTTGGTGTGTGCTTCCTATCTAAAAAGATGACCCTCTCTTGTATCCAATTTTGACGCGTTTTATGTTGTGTGTAATGATGTTGGAAACAGACTGGATACAACGTGTACGTTTCAAATTCTCTTGATTTAGTCATTTATTGTAAACTCATGATGTAAATCGTAATAATCATTTCAGTTGAACTCTCTGAATATGTATGTAAAATCGCCCTCGGTATATTTAAGATTTAAGATGTATTTCCTTGTTTGTTTGTTTTTTGACCATGTTTTGATCGTCCAGGTATACATTAATCAGAAGGCAAAAGCAGGATGCGTTTTTTTATACACAACACAGGAAAAGAAAAATTAAAAAATTAGAAGAAGATATCAATGTTTTCGATATTGATGTTTATACTTCGAAGTCACAACCTTGCAATAACAAGATGATTATGTTGCCAAGATTCTTACCGGGTGATAATTAAGTTGTAACGCATCGCTTGACAGTCGCCTACTTTCCTTCATCCCGAAGGTGATTCAACCTTGGAATGGGCTTGACGGGAGAATGGAAACCTGAAGCGCTGTTCATACTTAAGATAAGTGGCATGGACACAACCAATTTAACGGTTAACAACATGCGCAACGATTTCGAGTGATTTTGTTCTCTCCGAAGTGAGGGCCGCAAGCCGGGGGGGGGGGGGGTGAGACGACCCCGTTCGCCGGCAATGGTTTTGACACCATTGTCCATTCATGATGAGCAAGGGCAAACGCGGCAGAGAACAACCCCGATGGTGACCTGTCATTCGTTCCTACCACAGTATTAAATGTGTTATACATCTGGCATGAATTCGTGGATGCGGATTGGAAGTGGCTTATTTTAATTCATGAAGGGTTAATGACCATAATAAGCCGCAGTATTTCAGTTTTATCTCATATTTTTAAATTAATGACCGAGATTCCCATTGTTGTTCGGTCTTCATGTCTTGGGTTAGGTTTATCTTTGGGACAAAGTGTCGGGTTCAGAGTCAGATCAAGAGAAGAGTTTAGGTTGGCGTTTGGTTTTGAGGTAAATTTGAAAGTTGGGCACAATATGGGGCAGTATCATTTAGGGGCATTGTTGCCATGTGAGTACTATAATGGACACCCTGAGAAGACTGGTGCGGAAGCAGTGTCAATTCTGACGTTCCTTTATCTGCCATGTTGCCGCTAGGGGAATTGATGCTTGCTAATAATTCAGGATTAGCACTGTATAATGGCATCTTGGTATTTTACAAACTTAAGAACGTTTGCATGATTGTGGTTGCAATTAGTGGATCTTTATATGTGTTTATGAGATACTTAGATCGGAACACTTACTAGGAGTGTTCTTTAATGTCACTTTCCGAATGACGCGACTCAAATCTCGTCCCAAAATGGCTGAATAAGTTTACAGGTTGTTAGTAGTCGATGCGTTTACACGTTTTTAAAGAGCTGTTCTGACAGTCTGCTTTAATTTAAGTTGAAATTTAATTTGCGAAAAGTGGTTCTTTTGAGGCTTTTAAGGCTTTGTCCCCCGGTTTTTCTCTTCAAGATCTCAAATATTGAACATGGTGTGAACAATGCCTAATGGGCAGGAACGTGACGCGACTCAAATCTTCACTTCATTTGTCAAAGGTAAAGGAATCAAAGGTGTACCTGTTATTCAATCCTCCTTCTCAACAGGGGTATTTGATGAAAGCTCTTAACACCCTGCCATGGCGCAATTACACTCCCAATAAAAGGAATCCTGTCCGAGGCATTAAAGAATCTTCTTCAAAGCGAAGCACCTTTCACGTTTATGCCCAACGCGCTCTCTTCCTCTTTGCCCCCCTCTCACTTTTTGTTATTGTCTTCGAGATGCTCAACTAGGTCACGAGGTGATCTGAAGGTGTTTGTAAAACTCGCAAAATGAATAGGCCTACAAAAGTACAAAGTGATTGTCACATCGAATTTAGACATAGCATAAACCCCGCCTTTCTTGCGATTTATTTATATTCGACAAGGACTGCACAGAATCATGAGTGAACCTAGAAAGTGGGGGGGGGGGGGGGGGGGTTAAAGAAATGTGATGATCTTTTCCCTTTCTTCTCCTCTTTTTCCCTGGGGGAGGGGTAGCTTGCTTGGATATTTGTGTGGGTTTTAAGTGCTTCGGAACATGACGATGAACTTTGACCCTTTATAAGTTGTCAGAAAGATTGAGACAGGAAAGTACTTCCTAAATGATTTTCTTATATATATAATATGTTGTTTCTCCTTCCGTTATACAGGTACACTGCTGCACAGAAGTGATTTTGGATGTAGGGCATACTACAGATAAAGCAGTACAAGATAAAATGAACGGGGGATGAGCTGAACGTAAGAGGGGGGGGGGGTGGTACTATGCAGGAAATATTATTCTGATGGCCATTTTAACGTGTTTTTACACGCATATCGGATAAAGTGGTAGAGGGAAAGGTCTTCAGAACCCCGATTTTGCGGCCCCTGTAATAGAGAATAGAAAGTGAAAGGTTGTACCATCATAATTAAGGTTTAATGTTTAATCACTATCCCATTGTGATCTCCTCGCACACCTCGGCGAAATCCTCAATGGCTCATTAAAGAGAAAAGAAATTATGAAACGAGAAAGTCCATCGTTGGGCCAAGCGTGCGTCATTAATGTAATGACACAAAATTTTCGCACTTTTCCCGCCGGCCTGTTTGGTGTTTGACCAGACATGTTTGTAGCCTTTGAGGCATCGTAAGACAAATAATTATGAAAACAGCACCTGATCCTCATCTTTCTCTGTCTGAAACCGTCATTCATACAGAAAGCATTTACTTGAAGCCCAAGAAAATGACATTGAAGTAAATTATGGAAACGTCTCGTACGTCTATCTCCTTTCAAGTTTGTTACGCCCTGTCATGAAAAACAAAACAAACTTGGTGGCTCATTGAAGGAATTCCTGGATAATGAACGGTTGGTCATGGGTTCGATCCCCGCCGAGCTGTTGGGACATTCTGCCTTCCTGTCAGGTGCTCGACGTCCTAGAATTGAGAAAGATAATAATAATATGTCATGCATGTTCCCCTAACTGGTCTCAAGTTGAAGTGGCTACCCTGGACAAGTTATTATTATCATAATTATTATTATTATTACTATTGTTATTATTAATTTAATTATTAATATATTATATCACAGTGGAGGTGCCGTGGCCGAGTGGTCTAAGGCGCCTGGCTACCGTCATGGAAAGTCCGGAGTTCGATCCCCGGCCGCGGCACCTATATGCACGTGAGCAAGGCATTTAAGGCGTGTTGTCAAAAGTGTGCGTGCGTCTTTTCCTTTATATTCTACGGCGAAGCCGCTGAGCGTGCCATTGTCCATTTTGCTTTCCTATGGGTCAGTGCTCTTGCCATTCAAGACGCCAGCGTGCCCTTTTGCAGCGAAAACGGAAGCGTTCGCTTTTATCTTTTCTTCTGGCATGCTTCGGTTGGCTCTCCGATAAGATGTTTTTGCATTAGCGCCCTCTATGTTAACGATATCGGCGTGTTATGCAAACTATTGAACGCCCGATCTCTAGTCACTGATCTGAATATCATTGTGTCCTTGTATCGGTGTGCCTAGTCCAGTGGGGGTATATACATGTATTTTCCAAAGTTACGCTTTCACAATTTCTTTTGATAGTTTTTCGTTTTAGGTTTTAGTAGTGACAAAGTTCAATTGGATTTAGATTTCATTTTTTTGTTTGAGTTGTTTTATTTCGAAGAATATACCGTTTAGACATTGACTTTCTAAAAGTAAATGTTGAGGCGCGGGTAAGATTTTTTTTCATCACACTGAGCCCACACAGTCAGCATTGTCGGGTGAAAAGGAAAAATTTGGAATTGTCCTTAACTTCTTTGTAAACGAAATGCAAAACCCTTCGCAAAAGATGCAATATAAATCATACCTGGGTCCCAAAATGATGGCATTTAAATTTCTACATTGAAACGCTATACTGTGACAAAAAATAATAAACACATAAAATGCAAGCGTTTTTTATGGGAAAAAAATGAAATTTTACTATTATTTTACATTATGTTTAAACATTAACATGTTAGAAACTTATATATTCACACATAATACAGATGTCGTGCAAAACAAACGAATAAAATATCATTAATTTGAACTTTTAAAGATTAAAGTGGATGCTCAAGCAGTCATATCGGTCATTGTTAATTAAATGCACAATTCTTGAATTTCATTGCCCGAAATTTTGAACAAAAAGTACTTTCGTTACTTTGTAAGACCATTACAAACATCTTTACCTTCAAACGAAATCAAAAGCACTTAACAAATTAGTATTAAAATTATCAAATTTGAGGTAGTCTTGACCAAGAATTGAGTTGAATGTTTATAAAGGAATTATAGCGTCTTTTAATGAATCCCATTCTAAACTTTGAATGACCGATGTCTCCGGGGAAAAAATATCGCGTGAATCAAAATGCATTAACACATTTAAGTGACTCTGACATGAAATTGGACAGGAAAACCTATATTATCTTTTTACCTGGGATCCGTCTTTATACTCTTATCAATTTCCCCTGTGATCTGGAGTACTAAGTGACCAAGTGTTCTTGATTACCATCCAGGAGCCACAGAACCGAAGGGGGTCTGGGCTGAAGCCTCCACACTCATTTCCCCCAAATAGCGTACAAAACGTAAAAAGTACCATGATTTTATGCATGGTGATCCCCCCTTCAAAACCGTTCTGCGGTTTGGGGAGGCTTTATTATTTCTTTCAATTTTCCAGTTCTACTCACAATATTTAATTTTGTCAACTTAATTTGAATGGCTCCTTTTTTCATCCAACTTCATTTCTTCCTTTGAATTTTTCTAAACCTTTTGTATACTTATTTTTTTAACCTTCACGTTTGACTTATACAATAGTGCATATTGCCGTTGATTTCTTCTTCCTATCAAATATCTGAATTTATCTGCAATGTGTGTGTGTCAAATTATTGCAAATTAGATTCCCAGTGTCTAAGGTAAACACAATTTACCGACGTAAAGTTTGTAATACGAAAGCCTCTTTGGCCTAGTTTCCCTTCCAACTTTGTACTTCATCTCTTAATCGTATAGCTGTATTCTGTATAGCTTGCAAATTTAAATACTTTTACACACAAACAAAAAATCAATAAACGTTCAGGAAATGGTAATGCGTCGGTCACATTTGCTCTCCGGCGGCCGTACGGCGAGTAGAAAACAGCCGTTTTATACATTTTTATTCAAACCACCTATATTTAGCTGGTACAAAAACTGTTGAAACGACTGTTTTCGACTCGCCGTACGGCCGCCGTAGAACAAATGTGACCGAGGTATTAGGCATACTAGATCAAGAAGGATGGAGTGTATGCTGGCGCAGATCCTGCTGAATTAACACAATACAATCTAATAGGCGCCGTATTTATTTTGAACAATAGTTGGCCTGTCGAAAGTATTGTGGTCTATTCTGTGGCCTCTACTAAAAGAAGTCAGTGGGTCTATATTCTGCACCTGGAGGGTACAGTAGTGATTCCGGGGGGGGGGGGGGGTGGCATCCGGCCCGTGCGCCCTCCCCCTTTAAGTGCCATTATCAATTGTTAATGTGAATATGCCATTTTTACACAAGTGTCCCCCCCTTTGAAACTCACAGCATGTATTTTAATGAGGATATGTCGTTCATGCACAAATGAGGACCTTCACTTTCGCCTGGTAAACACCCCTTTTCAAAATATATTTGATTATTAAAATGCACGTAGAGATGATAGGCAAAGAATATAACTCGGATGTTAATATTAAGAGTAGACCTATAAAGAGGGAAGTTACATGGTTAATTAAAAATGTGTTGATAAAATATCAGTGGAACGTTATGTTATAATTTGCTGCGCCAAACCGGTTTTATGTAATATTGCTCTTTATAAAGACAAGTATTAAACTACATTAAATGTCGAAATGCTGAGAAATATAATGGAAACCATATTAAAATACACATTACGAAAAGAACCAAAATCAAGGCTCTAGTATGGGGACAAAACGAGAACAAGAAAACTACCCATTTGATGCTCATTTTAATTCCCCGAAAGCCGGACGTTGAAAATGACCTGGCCCAGTGCATTGCTAGCTGTATTTAATGGGAGAGCTCGGCTTACCCCATTGTCAAGGTAGATTTAAATTACCCCATTCTTGATTGGGGAGATTACCCTATTGTTGAACATAGAGGTGGTCTGACTGGTGGCGGATTTCAATAGAAGGATGACCTATTGATTGGTGGGGGTATTTCAATGGGAGATTACCACTTTGTCAGCGCGGGTGACTGTCTTGATAGTCCAGGATAGAAGGGGTCGAACCTTGTTTTTTTATATATACAATGTTTTTTTATGGTTTCTTGTCAATTCGAGGGTGCTGATTCCGAATCTGAATGATGCCACTCGTGTAACCTTGAGCATTTTCTGCAAATTGGCAAAATCCAATATGGCCGCCAAAATATTCAAATTACCCATGAAAATCATAAAATTGTCCACACATTGGCTTTAAAGTACATGCAATTGTGCTGCCGGAGTGAAATAATATCTGAAAAAATGATTTTTGTCAAAATATTTATTTTCTTGATATCAAAATGGCCGCCATCATATAGACCCCTGTACAATATGAATGGGGAAAATTAATTTTTACAAAATTGAGCACTGAAATGCAAGTAATTATGATCTATGAGTGAAGCAATGTCTGTAAACATGATTGCTAACGATATATATCATTTGTTATGTCAGTTATGTGATAAATCCTATATTTTGATATTCAAAATGGCCTTCAAAAGCCCTAACACTATTATGTACAATGTGAATGGTGGCACAAAAAAATCACAAGAGTGAGCACTAAAATGCATTTTGTTGAGATAAACGAGTGGAATACTGACTAAAAACATTATTGTTAACGAAATTTATTATTTAACATGCCATGTACGTGATAAACCCTGTATTTTTATATTTAATATGACCGCCAAAGGCCCTAAAATTATGATCTACGATGTGAGAGAGGACAAAAACAATCACAAGGTGAGCACTAAAACGTATTTTTTTGTGGTAAATTAGTGGAATACTGTCTTCAAATATAATTTGCAACGAAATATATTATTCGGGTTTCATATTTGTGTTAAATATTGTATTTTGACTTTCAAAATGGCCGCCAAAAGACATTGACTGTATTATGTACAATCGATCTGGGAAACCAATTTTCACATGAGTCAGCACCATAACATGCATATAATTGTGATTTAAGAGTAAAATATTGTCTGAAAACATAATTCCTAACAAGATATACCATTCATTCTGCCAGGTAGGTGATAAATAATGTATTTTGAAAGTCAAACTGGCCGCTACAGGCCCTAACGGTAGGCCTATTATGTACTTTGTGAATGGGAACATATAATTTTAACAGAATTTGGCTTTGCTTGACTAACTGGTGTTGCATGTATGAGTGAAATATCGTCTGAAAATATGATTTTGTAACCAAATAGATAATTTCTTATGTTATTTAGGTGATAAATGCTATATTTAAATTTCAAAATGGCTGCAATATGTTTCTTTGTGGAAATTATCTTTCCCCATTCAAATTTTACATATTAAGATAAGGGACTATGGCGGCCATTTTTCATTTTTAAAAGGCTGCATTCATCACCTTTATGACACAAGCTATGATATATTTCGTTAGAAATCATTGGGTTTAGACAATACTTAACACATCAAAATTAAGCCATTTTCATAGTAAAAATTTTGTCAAAATTATCTGTCCCCAGTTACAATGTACATACTACTTTGGGCTATGGCAGCAATTTTGAATTTCAAAGTAAGGCCTTTATTACCTTCTCAACCATTATGTGATGTATTTAGTCAGAAATCATGTTCAAGACCAAATTTTACCTATACATCACATAGTTACGTGCGTTTTTGGTTCTCATTCTGGTGATGATTAGTTTCCCTATACGCATATTACAGAATTTGTAGGGGCTTGTGCGGCCGTTTTGAAAGTCAAAATACAGTATTTATCACCTATGGGAGAGGAAATATTATATTTCATTAAAAAAATCACGTTTTCAAACAATATTTTCCTCATACAACAGAATTATATGGATTTCATAGTCAGGCAAATCCTAATTCTTTCAAAAGTATTTGTCCCCATTTACATTGTAGATAATACTGTAAGGGCCCTTAGGGGCCATTTTGAATTTTACAATACAGCATTTATCTCATGCATGAAAAATTAAATGATATGTTTCGCCAGAAATCATGTGTTTAGACAATATTTCACTCGTATAGATTACAATTACATTCATTTTAATGTTTTTACTCTTGTGAAAATGAGTTTCTCCATTCGCTTTGTTCATAATACAGATAGGGCCTATGGCAGCCATTTTGAATGTCAACATGCAGCATAATTACCGAAATTGCAAGGGAAATGATATGTTTTGTTAGAAATCCTTGTTGTCAGACAGTGTTACACCAATATTTCGCAGTTATTGGCATTTTAAAGTCAAACAAATTCAAAGGTTGTGAAAATTATTTGTCCCCTTTTATATATTGTACACAGTATAAGGGGTCTATGACAGCCATTTTGAATATCATAATACAGCATTTATCACATTAGATAGTATACAAATGACATAGTTTTGTTAATAGTCATGTTTTCAGACAGTAGTCCACTCGCAGGTCACAATCACATGCAATAATAGTGCTCTTGTTTGAAAAAAATATTTTCCCCATTCATATTCTACATAATAAAGTATACAGGGGTTATGGCAGCCATTTTGAATATCAATAAAATAAATATTTTGTCAAATATCGCTTTTCCAATTGGTATTTCACATCTGCACAACAACTACATGCATTTTATAGCTAATGTGTTGGCAATTTTATGATTTTCATGGGTAATTTGCATATTTTGGCGGCCATATTGGATTTTGCCAATTTGCGGAAAATGCTCAAGGTTACAAGAGTGGCATCATTCAGATTCGGAATCAGCACCCTCGAATTGACAAGAAACCATCAAAAAACATTGTATATCTAAAAAAACAAGGTTCGACCCCTTGTCTATGGGGCCTATCCTGGACTATGATACTTTGATGTGTCCCCGATGTGTATTTTACTCGAACACCGTGTTTGCAACTAATCCCAATTAATGAGACTATTTGGCATCAAAATGAAAGTCTAACTTCCACCCTTTTCATAGATTTCGTTTGAAAATACTTACAGTGTACGTTTAAGGTAAAACTGAAATATGAGAAGGCGCTTTGTAATATGTAAACCAAATATGATTTGTTCATAAGTATCTTTATAATAAATGTTACAAAATCGAGTTTCATAGAACAGATGTTATACTCGATTTAATTACAACCAAAATATTTCAAAGTCATCGAGAGGGTAAGTATCAGACTAAATAATGCAAGCGTGATTTGTTCAGGCGCGGGTAAGATTTTTTTTCAATCCCACTGAGCCTGATCTCTTTTTTTCATATTAAAGCCGGGATAGACATGTGGTTAAATAAGCATTAATTGGATTCGTGCTTTTGGGAAAATAGTATTTATTCACGAGCAAGAACATTGAACTGTTCAGTGTTGGCACCGGTTGGCACCACTGCGATGAAGTTAATTCGAATTGTGTTTTTGAACAAGATCATAATAGTAGAAGTAAAAACGTTAAGCTTATTATATATATATTAATCATTCTGATTTATGCGTTATTCTGGACTTCACGTGTCTATAATTGAATGATTTATATGTATTCAATCAGTGGCAGATTTTCAGGTGGGGGCACATTTTCCCTTGAAAACTTTTTTGACAAAAAAGTTGTCACTAAAATAGGGCATTTTGACCCGTTTAAAACGTGACGTTAAAAAAATTAAGGTCTTTACTTGTGTTTGAACGACATATTCATATTACAGATATTTGCTGTGACTCTCAAAATGTGAGTACACTTGCAGGGGCATATCCAGCCTTCGCCAAAGGGGGGGGGGGGGGTCTTTTTAACCACATTACCCCCGATCAGCCGCTCAAATCTGATTTTTGTTTGTTTAAATATATGTAAAATAATCTCATAAGCCTTTTGTAAATAGTGGGAGCGCGAAGCGCGAGCTATTTTTAAATTATTATTCCATGTATTTTGTCCTAAAATGGCATTCTGGCGATGCTTGTGATCCTAAACGAGATGAGTAAATTTAATATACGCTTTGATCATTCGGATAAAAAAGATCTGTTAACGGCTGATTGCAGATAGCCATGAAGACGTTACATATTTCAACAGTCAAATAACGCGAGCGCGAAGCGCGAGCTGAAAATTTTAACTTTCTACCTGAAGAATAGAAATTCTAAGCAATTTTTGTAATCATGAAAAAGTTGAATATATAACAAAGCAATTGGTGCGAGCGCGAAGCGCATGCGGAAAATTCAAGATTTGTAGGAAAATTGTGAGTGGATATGGATCACAGTTAAAAAGGAGCTGATATGTTTCATTATTATTACTTTGAGTTTTGACATACATGTAGGACCGGGACATTCTAAGAACATTATTCCATCGTATGAAAATTATGACTGTCTCCCTATTTCTCTTCCTATCAATGCGCGAGATGAAACTTGTCGATATTCCATTCTGAAAAAGGGACAATTTATCATTAAATTAATTTATTAATCTAATAAGCCTAATCAGAGCGCGAAATCTGTCAATATTATAGCCTGAAAACTGGCCATTTAAAGCACTTTTGTAATAATGAATAAGATGCATGAATTAATATATTTTTAACAATCAATGTGCGCGCATATCGCCAGCCTAAAATTGTTGATTAACTGTCATAAAATGGAGATTTTAAGTAGTTTGTTATAGAATTAATATTTAAATCCCCTGGATCCAACTCTGGAACAATCTACCAAAAAGTATTAAACAAGCAGATTCAAGAGAGAAATTCAAATCCGTGTTAAAACATTGTTTGTTAAAGATAGCTTTCCCTCCGCATGTGAAGCCCCTCAATTGTTTTAATACAGCCTACTGTGAACTGTACAACTACTTTATTTTTTGGTGAAATTCCTTCTCTCTATATATTTTTTCCTTAGCGTTTAGATAAATGTTTTGTGCTAAGTGGTATACAAATAATGTAAATTAGTGGCGTGCGTTTCCCGATCTCCGTATCGAAATGAATATTAAAGGACAAGTCCACCCCAACAAAAACTTGATTTGAATAAAAAAAGAAAAATTCAACAAGCATAACACTGAAAATTTCATCAAAATCGGAAGTAAAATAAGAAAGTTATGACATTTTAAAGTTTCGCTTCATTTCACAAAACAGTTATATGCACATCTCGGTCGGTATGCAAATGAGGGAACTGATGACATCACTCACTCACTATTTCTTTTGTATTTTGTTATATGAAATATGAAATATTTTTATTTTCTCGTTATTGTCATGTGAAATGAAGTTTCATTCCTCCCTGAACACGTTGAATTCCATTATTTTAACATTTTGTGCTTCAGGCAAGGAGGTCCTAATCGTCAAATTCGTAAAAATGGAAATATTGTATAATTCAAACAATAAAAAACAAAAGAAATAGTGAGTGGGTGACATCATCGACTCTCTAATTTGGATGTAACTGGCTCGTTCATATAACTATTTTGTTAAAAATAAGCGAAACTTTGAAATGCCATAACTTTCTTATTTTACATCCGATTTTGATGAAATTTTCAGTGTTCTGCTAGATTGATTTTTCTCTATTTATTCAAATAAACATTTTTCTGGGGTGGACTTGACCTTTAATGAGAGAGCGCAATTTCATTGTTCTCGCTCTAATGGGGGAGGGGAGGGGGGTCAGTGTTCTATCAAGCAAAAGACGTAGGCCTATATGTGCATAAGTTCATGTCATTGGTGTAATGATAAAGAATCTGATGAATTATGTTTGTCGACGTTATAATAAAGTTAATACAATCAATATGATTCAGGCGTACACCGCTTTAACTGCATTGGTATCATGCATCCAGAAATCGAAATAGCCGATGTATTCAAAACGTACGTATAGTAGCCGGGATGGCATGCAGTTCGGATGTTACAGTACTCTAACATTAGAATAATCTCGTATTACAAATGCCAACCGCAAAACCCCGCAAAATCTTTTCCAAAATTAGATGAAGGCGGTCCATTCTCTCTCTTTTTAATTTAGATATAATCTATGTATTTCAGGATCATGATATGAAAACCTTTTATAACAAACATGATAAAGGAAAAACGCGTCTCATGTTATACATGGTTCATTGCCGCAAAATGTACCAATCATCTTCATTTGTTAGCATTTAATCAACATTACCACTGATATTATTATTCGTATTATCATGTCCGTTAATATCACTTCAAAGTTATAATTATCATTATCATCATCACCATCATCATTCATTCATTAGCTATTTCCAATCGTTCTCCAATATCATCAATTTTATATTTTATATAATTAAGAATATATGAAAGATAATAGTAATGATTATGGTGATGCTGGTAATCATGAACATTAGATCCGTTTTGTGAGATAATTTATGCGATTTTACATGCGAATCGCTACTCGATGATGGTGAAAGAAAGAAGTCGGGACGGTAGTTACTGTATACACGTACTTTAATACACTATAGTACAAAAGATTCCCCATCGGACGGGCCAACGGTCTTTTGAAGTAGGTTCATCTATTGAAATTATGACAATAATCACGACAGCGGATATGGGGAACTATTCTCTTAGCGCCTCTCCCATTCATTGTTGTCTGTGGCGAACCCGCTGAGCATGCCATTGTCAATGATTCTCTACACGGGTGAGTGATCTTGCTTTTTCATGATCATAGGCCTCGATGAGTATCAATGCCAAGTAATCCTGAAAGGTCAATAATGTTCAATTCTTGCTGGAGAAGACTATTTCATGGCCCTATTTGCTTTTGCTGTATGCCAGTTGTTTACAACCTGATATAGATGATAAATAATAATTATCTTTCATCTACTTTAGAGTAATGATCTAATGTTAACATCATTCAACATAATCATCCTGAAGCTTACGGCCCCATATCTTCACCCGTGAAGTATTGAAATTTGAAGTTTAAATTATTGAACATCATGGCATCCTAGCATTGTACTGATTTTTACTATCACTGCAATATAGATAAAAACATAGAGTTAATTCTACTCACATTGATTTTACTTTAGAACAAATTCACCCCCCCCCTTCCCGCTACAACCTTTCTTTCATTCCCTTTCATTATTTCCTTACCAAAATGATCCTAATTTCAATAACTATGATAATGACATAGATGACTTGCTGTTGACGATAATGATGCTGCTGATGATAGTGATGATAATCAACACTGATGATGATGATGGTGGTGGTGGCGGTGATGGTGAATGTGGTAGTGGTAGCCTTGGTGATTATGACAAATGAAATACTGAAAGTTACGAAAGACACACATTCAATGAATAATACCAAGAAACATACTTTTTGATGAAATAAAAATCACACACAATTTATGCAACTTGTAAGCCTCCCATTTAGTTCTTATTTTTTAACTGAATTGTGTCCGCTTATATTCCTTCTTGATGATGATTTAAAGCTTTTAAGTTTATAATTATATTGGTAAATCGCGGTCAGAAAAGTTCATGTCACCATTCCATTCCTGAGTACTATATTATATCAAGGCGATATAATATTGATTATATGAGCATGGCCCTAAAATGATTGTGATGTGATAGGTATGAAATCAAATGTGTTTTATTGGAAAATTTAGCCCTTTTCACACATTCTGTTTTTTTTTCAGCGATTTGGCGACCGATCAAAATGTGTGTATTTTGTATTGGAAACCATCTATCGGGGCAGACTTCAAGATGTAGGTCTGTTACATTGAAACATACTTTGTTTGGTGCTCAAAAGGTTATTTCTAAAATAGAACATCATCGAGAAATGGTGCTTGATTCATGACATATGAAAAAAAAATCCGATGACCACTGCACTTTTGTAAACATTTTAGAATGCTTGTTAATACTCGACAAAATTCAAAAGACAAAATTACGTATTATTTACCAAAGTTAATCGAAGAGTTTTAACATGACAATTAGAACAATGAATTAAACACTACCCATGCAGAGAACGATCGAGATGAGAATAAAAACTTGATCAGATTATGTAATATACTGATAAGCTTTTTCTTTATCTTCCTTTTTCCTCTTCGTATACTTCCTCATCTCTCATTATTATTCTCATCCCTTTTTACTGCTCCCCCATTCTACATGTACGTCTGCTTCTCCTTGGTAATTCTTCTTCTTCTCCTCCTTCTCCCACCTCATCGATTTATGAAGATAAAATTATAATGAAATAATAGAAATGTTTATGAAGATAATACTTATAATAGAGAAATGAAAATGATTGCGATTGTAACAGCGGTGATGACGATATCGATAATTATGAGAGGTCATAGCCCATGTACAGCACAAAGTATCAGACGCAATTTCAAATATGATTACATGACGATTTTGATACGAAATATTTATCATAAATCTAGATCTAGTACATTAATATACACTTATTTTTGTAGAATAATGAAATCGCCGCTCAATATCGATAATTCTGATGATGACTAAAACGGAAAAGCATACGTGGGACAGTGTATTATATTGCCTCGAAAAATACCTGACATTTGATGGAATTCCGTGCTTATAATTATAGCTCATTTCTCAGCACTTTTACGATTTTCTTTCACAGGGCTATTTGGCAAATATTTTTCATTTATACAAACAAACACTCCGTTGGTAAATTTCATTGGATTCTGATCGAACTAATTTTCAGATCGTTACCACATTTGGTATTTATCTTCACTTCCGAACATTTCGTTTAATACGTTAAACCAATTAAATGAAGTTATATACTTTAGTCTGTTATAAGTTGTTTATATGTTGTACTCTCATACCCCGAGAGGTGATCGATAGGGTGAATAAAATGTAAATCTAAATCAGGGGCGGATCCAGCCTCCGCCACTGCATGTCTTCCCCTCTGTTCCCCTTTCACTCTTTCCCTTTTCCCCGTTTATTTCTCCCCCCATCGTCCACCAGCTCTCACTTCTTCTTTCCCCTTATTTTCTGTCTCTATCCATTTCCATATTCCAATTTGTCCCCCCTCTCCCGTTGATTCTCGATCCTAAATTTCTACCCCTCTCAAATTTCCTATTTTTTTTTCTCTTTCAACTGTTTTTCCTCCATATTTTTTCACCCTTCCTCTTCCTCCATCCCAATATTATTTTCTTATTTTCTCTCTGTTTCCCCTACCTTTTCTTTCCCTATCCTTCTTAGTTTTCTTCTTCCTCTTTTCATCTTCTCTTTTGGTCCCGCTTCTTTAAAACAAGGAGATAAAGAAAATTAAGAGACAATATGTTATCCTGGGGAAATGGTTGCCCGTCCAAAAATGAACAAACTATTTTTAACAGTTTCTAATAAATCTTTGATCTATCTATGACTAATAGTGCCAAGCTGTTCCGGTCATATTCATTTCATCTTTCCATTTCCTTCTCTTTTTTTTTTGTTTCAGATGCGAGTAATAATAAATATTCCAAGTTGACGTGAATTCTACGAATGGCTTGGGCCTACGAAACGAAAATTTGTGGAATCTTATTTTCCCACCTAAAACGTCATGAATTGACTCTCTTTCAATTGCAAAAAAAGAGGTTTTCATGGTTATTGCAGCAAATTCGAAAGATCAGTAACGATTTATGACACGTACGTGATTTTTTATTAAGCTACCGTGGCTTTATGAATGCACCCGAACTTCCATTATAGATGCGAACCATAGTTCAGAACAGTAACCCGAACTCTCCGATCCGACAATAAATATGAAGGCACGCCTTTTTTTTGGTCGTAGAGGGAGCTATTTAGAATAGATTCTTCGGTCTTTCGACAGAAATTAAGACTTGCAGGAAAGACGCACAAAAGAACGGTGGCATCAATGGGCCTTTGATGGCGGCCGTTCCTTTGAAGACGAGGGAACGTTGGGCGGGAAAGCCGAAGCGAAAACCCGGATGCAGTAAAAACGATAAAGAACGGTGCATGGACTTTTGACAAGCTCCCTAAAGAGAAATTCCAGTATTTGCAGTAAACACTGATTTCATGAGAAAGTCTGTAAAACAAGGCTTAATTGTCAGTATATCATCGAGGATCTAGATCTGGTACAGTTACATAAACTGAACTTTGTGAAATCTTGAAATCTACGCTGAAAAATGTTCACACTGAAGATCACCAACACAGATAGGCACACGTGGGACAGTGTATTATTATTGCTAAAATAAAGACCCGACGGAAGTGACCGAATCCGCGCTTATTTTGCTTATTTCTCAGCAATCACACAATTTCTTCCAGAATCCTTTGGCACATATTTTTTATTCATACAAACAGACACTTAGGTGGTCATTATATTAGATTCTGTAAAAAGTCATTTTTAGATCGTTACCAAAACTGGAATTTATCTTTAATCTACAATGCTCTTTTATCCTGCTTTCAAATAAATGAAAATGCTGTATGCATTATTGGTATTAAACTAGGTGTGCACTTGTAAAAAAAATAAAATAAAGAAGAAAAAATTGGTCAGTTCCGAATATTGATTTGTAAGTTAAGTTTAGGGAACAGCCTATGCAAGAATAGTCTATCGGTTACAGAAGAAACCTGAGATCTATAAACGTACTCCGAAATTATCACCACTTCAACATATCAAATTGGGAAATGTAAAACGATTCGAAAAAGTCGGTTTTTCCCCGTACGCGTGTTGTCCCATGCATACATTTCGTTGTTTCTCTTTAAATCTTCAATATGTTATATTGGTCTTGACTATTTATCGCATACTGGTTTGCCCTTATTTGCCCACTTCCTGGTCGAAACACGTTTTAATATTTCAAGAATCTGCCGTCTCTTTTTTCTGTCCTCTTGTCTTTTCAATATCCGGAGTGCAACGAACTCGGAGCTGCTAGCCCCGAGGAAACCGCAAAATTTTTGAATTGCGAGCGATAAAAATAAAACAGAAAATAAGCACATGTTGAATTCGGAATAGCACATTAACTGGAAATTAAGAGTCGAACAATCTACTCCGGTCCACTCAGTTGCTTCGAATGGTTCGTACTTCAAAGATGTCCGTGGGGTTCCCGGGAGAATTTATCGAATTGTCTTTAAGACGTTTTTAAAGTGCTTTTCATGCGGTTGTCCACCTCGCCAGTTTTCATTCATATTCGAAATAAATAATCGATGTTCGAAGGGCGAGTTCCTGCTTCACTTTCTTGAATAATGGATTGGGCGAAGGTCAATGAGGATGGATGCATAAAATATCGAACACTTAACATGCCATACAGAGTGCTTCGAAATTGCCAAAGTAAATTTTGTTTTTTTCGATAAATAACCAATTTTACCTGCGACGGTAATAAACTGTTGGTGCCTGTATGCTTACAGTATTTTTACTGGGCAAATGCTCTCTAAAATGTGTCGATAGCATAAAAGCTGTTTGATATATATTCCATTTTCCCTCTAAATCCATGACAAATAAGTAAACTTTAACACAGCTAGAAGTGAATTCAGACATTCTGTGAAATAATGACGGTTCTTATTTAAAAATGTTGCCAAAGGCATACTAAGGCCCGTATTCAGAAGTCGGGTTTAATTTAAATTCTGGTTCTCAGTTGTGGTTTAACTACTCTAACAGTAGATGTTCAATATATCAGCTCATTTGACTCCCAAAACATTAATAACTGTCTGGGAAGGATAAGTATGACAGTTGTCTTCCCCATTAAAGAATTAGTAAAGAGCACAGTAAACATGAGAAGCATTCACTGTAAACAAAACTTTGAAACGTTTGGTTTAACTTGACCAGCGCTTCTCAAACGGTGGGCCGCGGCCCACTGGTAGGTCGCGAAGCTCTCCCAGGTGGGCTGCGAGCAGCTCCAGAGGAAGAAAAAATAGGGGAAATTGTTTCACAGACCTGGACCTGTCCGAAAGTCCAAATATGTTACGTTTGATCGGTCTACGGGGGTCAAACAAAGTTAAAGCATGCTCAGGTATCATGCATGTTGCAATATGATGGTTTCGATCTAACTTTGACGTGAACCTCATCATGTATGCATATTGTGTAGAATGTAGTTATTGTCGCCCATTTACCGGACCTTTGCTAATGCAGTTCTTGAACTGTTTGTTTCGGACGTTCGTGCTTTGTCAGAGCTTTGTTGTTCAAATTTCACGAAACATACTTTCATCAAAATGGACCATTTTTAAAGCGATTTAAAAGGGCGAGGAAGGAAACAAAATTAAGTCTCAGAAGGTTACAGAAAGAAAATATGATCCTTAATACATTAAATTTGGATTCATCACGACTGACAGTGATGCAAAACCAAAAGCAATGTGTGTCGAATGTTGAAGGTATTCAGCAATTCGTTATAAAGTTGTTATGTTGTTGTCCTGGTTGTACAATGTTTGGGCGCCGAGTTCAAGGCCGAGCTACTGAAAGTTACGCACTAATATGCTTAATAATCTTTGACTCGAGACAAGTATTCGTATCGCTTTCTTACAATTTTGGTTGGTGGGCCTCGAAAAAAAATTGAGAGTCAAAGTGGTCCTCGAGGAAAAAAAGGTTGAGAAGCGCTGACTTAGACCATGGTCTAAGTTAAACCTGACTTCAGAATACGGACCTAAGTGTATAAACACAGCCAAACTATGTAAAGCCAGGCGTAACAAATATCTGAAACAGCTGAATGCTCGATTAATCGTTTCCCGAACCTTCTAAAAGATAGTCGACAGGGCGGCATGGCGCATGTCGCTAGAAACTTTGGACATGTAACAGACCGATTTCAGACCACGACCATGGTGGTGAGACTCAACCATCACGACCATCGATTAAAGAACAAATGGATAGAGCTCGTTGTATGCTGCCACACACATGACATTGAAGCTGCAGGACACAATTGACAGCAAATGGGACCAAACCAACATATAAGAAACAACACGCACACGCACAGGAGAAAATGTATTTAACTTTGTGCGCGCTTGATCATTTGGATAACTTTTAAGTGTTTCAGGCGGCCTCAGAACAGCACGTTGTTGCTCTATTGATTTTTTAAAATAAAATTTATATTGATAGTGTCCACTTGTATTTTCATCAGCATGCATGATAAGTGCATATGTAAGATCACGCTACCTACAACCTTTTTAATGTTAATGGTGATGATATTGAGACCTAGATCATGTAGTGTCCCATTATAGAAAACTGTGATGTTGTAGTAGATGAAATACTGACTAACCAAATTTTCGTTTTCTGGTATTCTTTGCATTAAAGAAATGGTAGTAAATGTTTTTGAATTACATTATAATTATTTGCACGCATGATTGTCGAACCCCATAAGCACAAACACACATTCGCACCTTCAAAAGTGGACATAAACAACATTTCGGTCTCGGCTTAGCGACGAAAGAAAAAAGCATTTCGATCAGTCTTTCATTTTATGTATTCTTGATTTGAAAACAGAAACTGTTGTTTGTTTTCTTTTTCTATAGTAGACGTGTTGTCTTACGTTTTTGATAAAAGAGAATCTTAGTGCACCTTAAACAAACATGGCGATTCTCTCGTATTTCGATCTTCCTAGAATCTAGGCGACGTGAAGAGTGCTAATTTCAGATCATATTCCAATCTTTGAAAGGAATCTCATCCGATGTTTCCTGTTTTATTTTGACACGCAGGATCCATTTCAGATGATATCCCGTAATATCTTCTGAGCAGAAGTTAGATAAAGTTGCATCGTAAGTTGCCTATAAACACAACTAATGAGAGGATACTTTTTTTATGAAACCCCGTGTGGATATATTTGACGGTTTAATGTACATTAAAGATCCTCCAGAATGTGCACTAAGACACTAGAGACCAATTTTTTGTTCATGCCCATAATCATGATATTGATTATTATCAGATTATGGAAATTGAACGTCAAGATTCACTTGACTTGAAGATCTTTGCCGAGAAAGGCAGATGCATAAACCGGGTGAACCCTCTTTAGTGAATAGTTTGTTAGTTTTAACGTGCAAAGTTTGTGACTCTCCTTTACCCAACCAACATTTGCGTAATTTCCGATACGGTTGGACGGAGTGTTTTCCAACTGCATTCACACCTACACTGAATCCAGTGGAGGGACACGTTCACACACAAAGCTTTCGCATCAGATGTTTGTTAGACGTGTTTCGGCATGAGCGGGACTCGAACCCCTCACGTTGAGATCCACGATCTTATCTGAAACAGGCGCTCTAACCGACTGAGATACGCTGCCTCTTCTGCCGGGCGTGATATATATGTGTCACAGCCACTTCAAATGCATTCTTATTATATTAATTACAGTAAAACCTTTATAAAAGCCATCAAAATGAAGTAACCAGTTAAATTGGTGAAAGATATGTCTATTTGTTTGTGGTGAGCCCCAGAATTGTAGAAGGTAGAATTTTTTCATTTTTTTAAATATAATTAATAATTATCTGTCATTTATGTTAGAAATCATTTGCTAAGATCCTGTGATTGACAGTGACTGCACGTGTTCCAAAGTGGCATCCAGTTTTATTTAAATGGTGATAAGGTTTTATTCGCAAGCTGTGAGTCATTTTTACTAATTAATTGCAAGCCTTGCCTTTAATTTGGCTAAACAAGGTTTGTTCATCTTTCTGATAACCAATAACACCAATAGCCTGGTGTGGGTCGACCCAGGATATGCCAAAGCGAGGAGAGGACATTGGAGAAGCCATCTTGTCCAGCCCGTGGCTTCGTTTCCTTAACACGATCGACAATATGGAGGCTAATCTCGGCGTTAAAATGCCACAGGTTCATGTGATATGACTATCCACTGCAAGAGTGCCTGCAATCGGCCGGAAAGTGGGTTTCACATGTTTACCTTGCCTGGCATATGATAGGAGGGTGATCTATATTTTGCCTTCAACACGAGAGGCCAATGGGAGCGTGACCAAAGGCATCATCCGCGGGGAACAAAATGGCGCTTTGGAAAAAAAAATCATCTTGGACATGTTGGAGAAGAGCTATAGGCAAGAGTCCTGGATGGATGGATGGATGCAATCCCATTTAGGATTCATATTGAAAACCTATGCTTAAACTAGGTGATGTCATGAAGTTACAATTTCATAATGAAATGGGGCAACGCGATACGTAGCCGCAGGGTCTTTGTGACCCGACTCGAAAATTAAAGGCATACCTGAATATCCATCTACTCCTGGAACTGTAGAATAGAACAAAGTCCTTTGAATATTGCGTTGTCTGATAGTGGTGGGGGCACTGGTCTCGTGTTTTTTGTGTCGGCCATACATGCAGTGGATTGGTCACTTTTAAAAAACATGAAATAATTTGTACTTATATCTTTCCCTATTATATCTCTTCAAGTATTTCGCTTTTAATCGGCTACAGGTTGTTGAGTGCTTTTAGATTTATTTTGATACGACAGAAAAACTGACCATCTGCAACAAACTACTTCCAATTATTACCTTACCCGTCATTCATGCAGACGCACGCAGTTGTGTCCAAACAAATTGTAATCTTTCAAAAAAAATATTAGGGTTCCTGTGGCATGATCACCATGGTCTGGAAGAAGTTGCAGGAATGGTGTCAATTAGATTATCTCCTTATCCTCTATAGGATCATGGAAGATGTTCGATGTAATATCAGCCATCGTTTCCCTATTGGCTTGATAAATTTGATGGATCGCTACACGGTAACCAATACATATTTTCACCCGCAAATGCACCATTCACTTCCCGAAGGGGAATGGTGCTGTTTGTTGTTCTAAGTATACACCTATATAGGCATCATTCATACCATATTCGATCATGTTGATAGCGCCCGTAACCTTGGCAACCATCTTCATTTAGTGTTGGCTAGACCAGCTTAATTCATCAATATATCACCAGCTATACATGAAAAAATAAGAGTAATACAAGCTTCATGCCAAAGACTTCGATTCATAATTTAGACCATCATCGAGGGGACCGTGTGCTCCACCTTTATGCGTGGTAAAACAGTTTTATGGCTGGAGCTCAAGGGAAAACGTGACGCTTAGATTGAAATCCCAATGTTAACGGGTGTTTCTCCGATGAGATTTCATTACCCGAAGGCACAGGAGTCTGCAAGAAACAGACAATCTGCTATAACCTTCTTCGTTGCCGCGATGCAAGGTACACGCTCCATTCGTAAACAACATAAACATGAGGGATATGTAACATATCGTAATCAAATAAAGCAACTTGCGATCCTCGTGGTTTTTCAATTTACCAGTAATTCAGTCTATTCTTCGGTTTCTCTAGTAATGTGCATATATTCTTCATTATTCCCCCCTTGTTAATCCCTAACTTTGCTTTTTATCTTAAAAGAAAACCCAACAAAATCTACATGGTTATATTGAATCGTTTGCTCAAGTTACTAAGTTTCGCTAAGCCCCAGTTTCTTGTCTGATACAATTTCAAGCTTTTGGATTATATTCGAAACTCATCTTACCTCTGTTCTTTTCAATCTGCCCTCTTTTAATTTTCTTCCCTCTCCATTTTCTTTCCTTTTTTTTCTCACTGTTCCTTTTCCTCATTTTTCCTTCCCTCATCATCTCCTTTCCTCATCATCTCCTTTCACTCAGTTTTCCCTCCACGCTCGATCTACCCCCTCTCCCTTTCTTCCTCTCACTCTGTTTCTCTCCCTTCTCAAAGTCATATCTAACTGAGATATGAACATATTGCAACCCTCAATTGAAAAAAGAGACAGCTGTATTCAACCAAAGATTAGTGGGGGGACGCGGTCCATTCCTCCTGTATTTATTTTTTCTTCAATGTCTGACAACAAATCTTCCCTTTTTGGTAATTAATCAAATTTCAATAACTCGCTACTAATTTGGCGCTTGAACACCGGGCGACGTATCAATCAATGCCCACCGAGTGAAATTCAATAATTGTCTGAGGCTTCCTGAATTGACGTCTTTTCTGAAAAGAGTACAAACCATGTAAAATAAAAAGGGCAATAGAAAGATGGGGGTGGTAGAGAGGTTGGAGAGGGAGGGGATGGAGTGATAGAAAGAAATGGAGAAGGGATGAGCATGATTGAAGAGCAAGTAAGGACGAATAGAATTTGATGGATGGATGAGGGTGAAGTGAAGGAGAGGGAGAGAAGGCAGTGTTTTTTGTGCAAGTGTGAGTTTGCTGGAGAGTTAGACAGGCAGATAGATGGATGAATAGATAGTAAAAGAAGGATAGAGAGACGGAGGGGGGGGGGGGTAAAGAGAGAGGGCAGCGAAAGCACTTGAAAATTCACTCAAGAGTGATGATGATAATAGTGGATTTCATTATGACCATTGTCTTTGCTCATCCCTTGTCATTCTGTGCCAATCTGTCCAAAGTTATATCTACGGTTAGTCGAGCAATCGTTTCATATCAACGTTCATTCGCTGAAGATTCCAGATTTGCTATTCATCCACACGGGAGAACAACATTTACCAACGGAAACTACCCTTTTGGACTTTGAGAATAAAAAGTAAAACAGTGCTAAAGTTATCAAATAAAAAAGCCTCATTGAATATTACCCTGAGTCGTAAGATGATTGATTTTATTTAATTTCCTCATCATCAATCTACTTCAATCTAATCTGTGAATGCACATTTGACCTTGATTGAATGGCCCACCAAAGTAAAGAAGCATCTCCTTTCTTTTTTTCGCGCCATTTCTGTCTCACGCCTCCCTTTCTGGTCTCTCTCTGTCAAACTATCGACCAACCAACTTCACGACCTAGCTATGATCAATACGACTGTAATGTTATATAGTACAGGTATTTGCTCGAACAAGTATTTGCTTATACTTGCTATAATGTTTGTGAAAAAAGTTTTTTTTTTAGATTTCTCTTAAGAGAAAATATGTTTCTTATTGACTGTAACAAAATTATAATGTGAATTCTAGTGAAAGGAAAAAAAATCGATCAAGGAATCGAAGTATGCAAAATACCGCCTCTACGTGAATTTCTTCCACAGCTCCAGAATTGCACGAGTCTATGAACATTTGAAGTAATGGAAGGAAAAAAGATCCCCGACCATTGATATAAAGTAACAAAAATATTTCAACATCATACAGAATCTCGCGGGGAACTTGTAAACCTACAGGGGGAGTTGTGGCACTTGTCGAAATCCCTGGGACGGCCCGGGATAGGAGGGGGGGGGGGGGGTCCCTACAACACTTGCTTAATCCATATGCCATTTTCAGATCGCCCTCCGTGGAGTATCAATGTATTCCATTTTTTGTTGGTGAATAGGTAAAAGAGGCGAAAGACCGACAGACAGTCATATGGAGACGGGTATAGGGTTTCATCAGATCTGGGTTACGATTACAATAAAGGGAAGAGAAAGATAATAGAACGAACTGTGCTCATTACACCACCTCGCATGAGCAAATAGAGAAACTAGGCTGACCATTGATCCTAGTATAAAAATATAAGGGCTTGTTCGAGATTACCCAAGAAGGAGAAAGTAAGAAGTAGGTTTATCCTCCAAATATATTATCGGCGGTATTGTGCGTTTGGTTTTTTTTCTTCTACTTTTTTGAAAGAAAAAAAAAGGTCGTGCGATTGAAAATAAACAACCCAGGGACTGATGGTTCATAGAGTCCATCCGGAGGACTAGACACCTGAAATAATTTTGATTTGATAACAAATAGTCTAAAGAATACCTGAACGTTGCGACCGGTTAGTAATCAATACTTCAATCCAAACATGATGAGTAAAAATTTGATAAGTACTTGGAAATTTGGATAAGAAAATTAAAGTGTGTTGGGAAAATATTAGAAAAAAACACCTATTTGGTAAACCTTTTTACCCTTATTTATTAAAATGACATATTCAAATCAAACGATTTGGTTGACTTGCGCCTATGATAAGTAATGCAAGACCTCCGGCACTCTTTGAGAAAAAAAACAAAGACCGATAAGTCAACAAAGTACAGAGATAGATAAGTCCATGAGGCGATCCATATCCCTCATCCTTGACATTCAGACAGAGTCACATGAATGAGAATAAATTCAGAGTTAATAGAAAAAATGAACTCGGCCTTGGATGACATTTTATACCTCCTGGAGGATTGTGTAGGTAGTGTAAGGAGACTGAAGACGACCGGCTGGAGACTGTGAATAAGAATTTGGGATCCCAACATGAAAATTAGGAGACGATAATCATGATGATGGAAATGTGGAGACATTTGATTGTACTGTTATTATTATTATACTGAGGGTTCCATGAGTTGGAAAGTTTTCATATGAGGAAGCATCGAGGAGCTGTCTGTCAGTGGCATATAGTCGTCTTGAGTAAAATTTGTAAAAGTGTCTAGAACATGGTTACCCCATTGAGACTCAGATTATCGAGAGAGTGAGTAAGATAGAGTGGCGGACAGAGAGAGACAGAGAGAGGGAGGGGGAGGAGATAGACAGAATAGAAGAAAAGAGGGTAGGATGGGGCTATAGAGAATTAGAGAAAGAGAGGGTGTGGGCTTAGAGAGTGGAGAACAAGATAGAGAACCGGGACCCGTAACACAAAGCTAAGCAATGATCGCAGAACATTGTTCTACGATTGATTCCACTGACTACAATGTACGATCAATCGTAAAAATCAAGCATACGATTAATCGTTAACCTTTGTGTTAAGGTATGCAGGAGAATGATAAATACAGAGGTGAACAGAAACAGGAATAGAGAAGAGATAGGAGAAAGATATAGACAGACACACAAAAAGATAGAGAAAGATAGATCATGGAGATAGATAGATAAGTAGATAGATTGATTGATCATGGAGATAGGTAGATGGATAGATAAATAGATAGAGATGCAGAAGATGAAAACAAAACCTAAAGGTAAAAGTGAGATTTTGAAGATGGCGGAATTGATGGGGAGGCTGAATGAAATGGGGTTTAGGGAAACATATGAGAACATTAAGAAAGGAGGATTAGTAGCTCAGATGGAGGATAAGCAAAGATGGATGAGAGGGTATGTCTACATGAGGAATGGCGGTAAAAGCTCCTGGAGGGCCCTTGAAAATCGGGAGTGATCAAACATGAATCGGGAGGCGAAGGTCTCGATGAAAGCCGGCCAAAGTCAAGAGCCCATTCGTCATTATACGACGTATTCACACCCTCCTGAATACGGAGAAAAACAAGACTGTTTGTGGGTTTCATTGAATTTGCTCCGGCGACAAATGCTCCGATGCAAATTCCACGGATTGATGGAATAAACAACTTCACGCCCAGATTTAACACTATACCCTATCCTAAACCTAACATAAAACACTAATGCAACCCTAATCCTATATCTTCGACGAAATAAAGCCGGGAGCAATTGTCGCCGGGGTAAATGTCGTGTCACCGTTTCATAAATCTTTTCGTACGTTTGCGCAAGACTTTATTAACGACTGGTACATCGACTTGGTTGCTTGATCAGATTCTCAATCATTTTTTTATCTTCAGAAGCTATAATTGATTAATTTTTGTGTGTGGATTGAAATGACTGTTGTTAACCCGCGTCTACATGCAAAGTTTCATCTACTGAAATTTGAAAGGGGTAATATGAATTCAGTCATTTTTCTTTAAAAACACATTGGGAAATTTGTTTTATGCGCAAGAGCATGCAACAAGCACGTAACTAACGGGCAGCCTTTGACATGTTTGAGATACACATTTCATTCTGTGAAAAAAAGGAATTCCTTATATCCCTTTAAAAATACCGCAAATTAAGAGGTACCCTGAAAAAACCCAAGTATAGCTGTTGGCCCATCAAGAGCTTTATTTGGATTATACGGTTGGAATTAAGTCCAAATATCGTACCGATATTTTGAACAGATGGAAGCCTAATAAAGTTCTTGTTAATTATGGTTATGTTGTGATAATCAAAGTGGTGTGAACTTGTCAAATCTGGAGAATTACGAACAGAGGAGCCTAGGATTAGGAACGTGAAATATCACTTTTTGGAGGGTTGAATGGGTGTTTGGGTAATCTATTGCTCATTGCAAGTGAAATTAAACATCAATTTTAGTTGTTTGTAATGATCATTTATTTCATCAGAATCCGACAAACTTACTACCAAAGGCTCGATAAGGATACATCGGCCTACATTCAAACAAAACATTATGTCGAAAGTGATAGAAATTGAGGAATTGGTGGATAAAACAATTATTAATGGCATATTGTCGGTAGTCTTTCTTAATCCAATACGGGCCTACACGTGCCTACCTGTGATGGAGATTTTGACGGTGTAGGTTTTGAGCGTTTAGATTTCATCATTTCGCAACAGAAGTTTAACAAACCAATGAACTTAAAATAACTGACTAAATCTTATGTACACGGTAAAAACTTTCCTCGATTTTGACGACTCTCTCTCAAGATGAACACTCAAAACTAGTGTTGGGCCTAATGCATTTGTTTTTTTTTGTGATTTTTGAGAAAATGCTATTCATAATGAAAATGACGTCGATGATGACGATCATTACGATGATGGTGATGGTTTACATAATATGAATAACACATGCATTGTAAAACGGTTCCTTACTTATTTTCAGACTTGTTGTTATTTGTTATTTGTTTCATTTTTTTCCCGGAATCATGGTTGATATCATGGGTTTATACATATACCAGCCTTTACGGTGACTGTTTATGTCACCCTTTAAAATGTTCAAGTACATTGCTATGAAACGTCTTACGAAAGCATCAGCCAGTGACAAAGGATTTCTCCTTGCTTCTGTTTTTCCATTTCAGGCTCTTGTCAATGGCGACCAAGATCATGCAGAAAGCCATCCAGTGATTTAATTAAAGCTCAGAGTTGAAAGGGGTGCCCTCTTCAACTCGCTATCAGTGCAGATCTCTTCCTCTATCTCGTGGAAAATCTTGTCCTTTTTCTACTATTTCTCAACAAATGTATTGCTCTCTGCCAGTCTTATCCTGTCTAATTTAAGCCAAGGCTGCCTTGCTATTGCCATTAAGACACTCACCATCCTCGCTTTGTCAGGCCTATCTAATTTGTTCCCTTTTCATCCTTTCTATTATGATAATGAAGACTTTAATAACGCACATGCTTATCCTAAGCATTAGGATCTAATCGAACGCATAAGCAAAATGTTGCGTTAATCTCATCATAAATTTGCCAATATTAAGTTGAATTATAATGATTTTTCTTCTTGTTGACTCGTAACAAAATATTCATTTGTTTACCATTGGCTGAAAAATTATTTTCGTCGTACATGTATGCTACCATTATAAATCAAAGAGATTAACAATTACAATTCCAAAAACAACAAGAAGCTTACAGTCCCGTTAAAACATGTAGAAACATATTTTCACTTTACCGTATACGGCAAAAGAGAAGAGATCCTCTAAGCAAAAATATATATACTCATCTCAAAGTGACGTCACCCTCATCCTGTCTATTTTGTCCCTCCCACGCAATTGTACATTTCAATAGGAAATGACGAAAATGTCACGACGAACCCGGTATGTCTTCATTTTAATGGCTCGAGGTTGAGTAGAGATTTTAGGTGTATTTTATGACTAAATTGTTCCAAATACTATTTCTCTTTTTGAAATCTTTAATGTCCATGTTTAAAAATAAAACTTTCTGTGAGGTAGGCCTATGTATTTTGTGTTAGCGCTTGTTCAGCTGGTGATATTAATAAACAAATAATAATGACACATTTTCAATTAGGCAAATCAAACTAGAGCAAAATTCTTTAAAATGCTAAAACTATCTACAGCACTTAATATTTTGCTCTATATTTTCTTACAAGTCTATGTTTACGAACCCGTTTTGTGTTCTCTGATCACGAAATGAGAAAAATCGGCAACTGGGGAAAAACTAGGGGAAAATATGTATGGGATTCGGGTCAAGTTGCTATCTGGGCATCGACAAGAGAGTCTGGAAGACCCTCGGCGTATTATTCGTGTTCCCATTTCCTTTTCTGCATATGCCTTTTTCGGGATAACATGTTTTCATGTGTTTGAGCAACTGTTGTACATGGTTAAGTTGTGATGACGATCAATAAGAGAGGGGAAGGAAGGGGATATAAAGAGAGACAGAGAGAAAGAGGGGGGATGGGAACACGAATGTTTGCTTGGCACAATATTGGGTCAGAGCCTGTTATAGTGCAGTAATTATGTACAAAGCATTGCAGTTTTACAAACCTATAACCACACCTGTTTAAGTGCACATACATGGATATACATTTTTATTGTAGAAAATTATGTAAGACACTAAAATCTATAAATGATCAGTTTTACGTTCACAAAGTTGATTTCAGCGAATAGAGTTTGTTTCTAAAGAGGCACTTTTCCTTAATATGAGCTGGAAAAAGGCGAACAAGTTGAAACTAATAAATGTGTAGAAAATGGCAAACCAAGCATGCGCTGAGTGAATCATTGATTTGATGTTAAAATTATGATTTGCAATATTTTCCGAATTTGCATTAAAAAAAGTATATAGATATATTATACGACATGGATGATCGATAACTCAAGCAAATCTTAACCTCAAACTATTTTCTTTGGCCTGATAATGTCTCTCTCTTTTCGAACGCATCGCCGATTTTGAGGCGAAATCCAGTGACAAGCTGAGAAACGTAAAGCTCATCAGCCCCGAAGACCTTCCTTATCATTCTTGTTAATAGCTGCAGCAACAACAATCCAAGGTTCTTTCTGAATGTCATCCTCGTAAGGGTTATTCTTTGAGATTCGTCAACGGGGTCGGGAGGGATGATCTTCTGCCTTGGATTTTCTGTGCCGCCGGGCCTCAAAGGTGGATGACTAGATGTAAATCCATATCTAAAGGCCAGCGAAGCCATTAGCGTGTAATTTAGAAAGCTCCGTTTTAGTATAGCCAAGCTATAAACCCATTCGAACCGGAGATCTGACAAAGATCTGAGACTACATGCACGCCATTAAGAATTTTCAGTTGTTTTTATATCTTCGTCCTATTTTAAGGGGTTGGAAAAGAATATGTAGCCGAGGGAATGATGGGAATAAGTATTGCTGGCCATCAAACTTTTTCTATGACAAGAGAGAAAAGAAATCACGTCAGGGGATGACCTAGTGGCGCCATTCAGCAGATTGAAATCGAAGAATAATTTATCTAATTTGCTTGATTAGGCTAAGACATGAAAGAAGAGGATCAATTATTGTTATTATCACAGTTATCCTATTGTCATTACTTACCTGAGTAGAATTTGCTTGCGTAATATCGTTTTTTTTTTACTTTCGTGCAGTGTGATGTTTTGTAACATAGTGACCTTAAGACAAGGAGAATCGCATACGTTCGTAGACATGTCTTGAGTAGCCTTGATTAACACATTGCATAACGTGTATTAATAGAACATCTATGATACTCTATATTAAAAAATAATCTATTGATATTATCCACTACATGCCACAGCTACACTAATACACTGGCCCCAGACCGATCAAATCTATAAACGTTATTTTCATTGACTTTCCATCGGCAGCTTTGATGGTTTCGTTAGTGCAACTAGGATATGAAGGAGACAATAGCAATATTTATTTGAATGCCACGCACTAACGTGTTAATGTTTATGCCAAGTCACACTAGGGAAACTGAATCTTGACCGAACTTGACGTTGTTTGAAATGGCTAAAAATCGCTCTGCTTGGAATCGGACTTTTCGTTAGTGTGACTGAGGTACCTCATTTCATTGCACGCTTTATCGTCGATTCGGTGGACCATCAACGTAACTGAGCCATAACCTACCGATTGGAGGCCGTTTGGAATGACGTAATATCGTTGCTTGGTCTCGAATCGACTCCGTCGATGTGACTGTCATGACCGTATAGCATTGAATTACAGAATGGGTTTGAAAGTTGGTTCCTCAATTTATTCAATCAGGAAATCACCAAAATGGAATTGTTGGTTATTATGTATTATTATTATCATTGTTATTAAATGAAATATGATTTTTTTTTTTTTGGGGGGGTCAAATACATGAATTGAAATGAAATGAAAAATGAAAATATATATACATATATATTTATATATATATATATATATATATATATTTTTTTTTTTTTTTTTTTTTTTTTTTTTTTTGGGGGGGTCATTTAAAATAGACATTGTAAAAGAGATCGATCTTCTGCATCCTAGAAAAAAAGACTTGCGAAACATTTGGCACAGAGGGATTATAAATGATCGTTGTGTAACATAAAGCAAATTGTTAGGTAAATTTTACTCGATGTTGCGTGAATATTATGGATTTATTGCTCCACGACGTAAGGAAGGTTCAAGATAACAGTAAATGTATTGAGAATGCCAGTCAAAATGACAAAGAACAGTTGGGAGGTCTTTGTCGAAAATTCGTGAACTGGAACAGTGGTTTCTTCCAGCCTACGTTTCGGAGCTAACGAAAAATAGCAAACAAAAATGTCGTTTGTCCAAGTGAGTCAAGGACTAAGTTGCTGTTTTGATTTACCAATTTTCGACAAAGACTTCTCTTTTTTTTTTACATGAAGGGCATTTGAAAATACGTTTTTCTTAAGTCCTCCGTACGACGCTGTGCGAAAACTCTATTTACATATGAAACACGCTTTTTTTACGTATAGCGTTTTTCTAAACAATGCATGCGTGCTCCATCCACCCGAATGCCGGGTACTCTACCTTTTAGCAGAGTGGAACTATCAACACATGGCACAAGCGGCTGCAATATTTGCGTCTATAATCCCTCACATGTTTTTTTTCTCTCTTTCAGAGTCTCCGCGCAGTGCATTTAACTCACCACCAAATAAGAAAGTAATAAATAAATAGCCAACCGCTTTCGTGTACAGTAACCAAAACTCATATCTATCTTTTTTCTCCCAAATGGATGGATAACCCTTTTTTCTCCGTTTTTTCTCTCCCACAATCCCTGTCAATATGCAACCATGTTCGTTTGAGTGCAGACGATTTCACTTACCCTATCTCAGGTCTTTAAGTATTCTGATGTTGTAAACCCCATGGGGTGGGTAATCCCGTATACACATGTTTCTTCGAGTGGCACTTCGTGGTGGACTCAGCATCTAGTTTAATCGCATCTCGAGACATCTTCAAATACATTCACATGACGTATACTCTTAAAAACACCAAAGGATTTTACACAAAAAATGATGACTCTTTTTTTACTTGTAGTAACTGAAAATTAAGTTGGCAGATCGTAGCTCCTAATGAATATCCTTTTTTGGAGGAATTTATTTGCTTTCAGTCCCATCCTGATAATTACATGTATACAGATTTTCTGTTTTTACACCATATTTCACCCTACATGAAAATTTTCTGCATTTTATAAGTACCCGTTTTCATTTCAATACCTCAGAAACCATGAGCTATACATTATGGTTCATGTAGTTCTTTTTCATCAGATGGTGCATTTTCTATTGTCATGGTTTTCTTTCTTCTTCTTTGTTTTGAAGGAGAAATCCATGACTATCTGTTATAAACCAGATGAGTTAAGAATTGTGTAGTGTGCGGAATAATTCGTTCCCGAGACTCTGCTGCAGGCTCTTTTGACTGTATAACGTGTTGCAAGATAATATTTGCGATCAATTGCAAATATTCTATTGCAATTAGACAATTGATAAATCGATTTTAGCTGTATGGAATCAGATTACACCCCTTATTTACAAATGAAAATCATCCCACCAATCACATTTACAATTTATTGCACGAAATAAAAAGACTTGCAATTGATCGAAAGTTTGTTTAAACTGTTAAACAACTTATATAAAGTTCATACAGTATACAAGGAGCGTTTTATAACAATAGGAACACGACTATATTGGAAATCATTACTTGCAATCATAGCATACATTCAACACGCCAAAGAATTCGCAACAAGGTTGAAATAATAACGTAAATTATGTGTAATTGTATTTGCGCCTCCCAACCGATTCGTTTATACCGAGAAGAATACATTTAAGTTTAGTCGTATTGATACAGACCCAGATTGTTGGCAAGGGTAAATAGAGGGCGCTCTATTATATTGTATAAGCTTACCTCTTTCGATAGGTCCTCCCAACAACGGCCTTGGACCTGCCACGTATTCTATCAATCAAACGCATGTTTTCAGACACATTGTGATTGCTAGAAATGTTGTCATTTATCATTCGATGAAACGATGTTGGTTTATACAAATCGGTAATAAGAAGGAATGATCGTTATATTCAATCATAAAAAGTGCACTTGAAGGGACAGATTGATGGGCCCTTATGTCCACAATGTCACATTCCCTCGTTTATTGCCGTCAAGAACTATGCTGGATGATGCAGTTCGATATATCTGTCAGATTTGAACGAACGACGTGGGCCTAGACTTTAGTATGTATCATCGTGCAGAGGCAATCATATACGATCCCCGGTCGGTATTAAAATGACAGTCACGCCCTGGCGAAAAGTACATCTCACTTTAGATTTATGACTAAATTGTGATGGTTGTAATATGGAAGAAAAGAAATTGATTCACTGTGAATTTTGAAAGCTAGTATGCACTTGTATGTAAGGGCAGCTCCGTGCTCTTGTATTGCATATTATATATAGACGTGATATGAGAGAGATAGAGGGGGGGGGGGGGTGAGTGAACTATTGTCAATATATAAAGACAGAAGTAAATACAAAAAAAAAAAAAAAAGATGTGAAGTTGAAAATTATAGAAACAAATAATAGAATAGAATATAATATAATTAAGACTGTCAGAATTTGACAAATAATTCCAGATAAATTAAAGTGATTCAAGAAATTCTTTAAAAGAAATGGAAAGAAAGAAGGGGGCGGGGTCGACAGACAGGGAGAGAAAGAGAGAGAGAGAGAGAGAGAGAAGCGAGGTGGAGTAAGAGAATTAGAGAGAGAGGGGGAGAGAGAGAGAGAGGTGGCAAAAGCAAGATTCAATTCTTACTGTGTTCATATCTACCTTTGATAGATTTTCATATTTGATCACATGGCATTCCATATTCGACCCATCGCATAAAAAAATATCACTACGGTCAATTGACCTATCAGGGGTTGCCTCATTATATGAAACGGCAAATTTACATTTATAGTTTTGTTATCATTTCTATGTGACAAGTAAAAACAGATTTATATTATCATTTAACTTTGCATTCGCAAACTTATCATTCAATGCTAAATATCACAGGTCCATGTTGCATCATGTTTAGTGCAAAGCAAAAATTTCATTTCCAACATTTTATGAATGAAATCCTTAATACTCACATCAAAAGAAAGAAAAAAAAATGTTTTTTCAGTTTTGTACTCATCTAGCCGTTCATTAAGTGGTGTGTAATTTAACGACAAGAAACATACCGTGTGTGTTTTCATCGATTGAAGTCCTTTCGATAACCAATGAAACAAAACCGTCGTATGAATAAAAATAATATGCACTATGGAAGGTAAAGGCCTACTGATAATTAATCGTAGGTTTAACCCTAGTCTAAACGAGAATCTTAAACCAAAACCACACTGCTATGGGCTGGTAGGCTTCATAAAATTTCTTCCATACTAGTATCTGTCGCAATTTTAATGTATCAATTTTTAAAAAATCTAAAAATTTTGGAGTTTCTCTATTGTTTGCATTTCCCGACAGTCACTCAATTAATTATTTGATAACTTTTTGCAACAGGATAAGAATTGTGTTTAATTGGTGAACAAGTTGACAATTGGCATTTCATTGATGGTCTAAGTTGAACCAGTTTTAACTAAACCACGTGTATGAATATCACCCTATGTTTATAAGCTACAAAACCCCAAAATTTAGTATTCTATTCATATATTACAAACGTGCCTAAACGAGGATCTACCGGTGTTCCGAACGGTGTGATACAAAATCAATACGCCTGGGACTGATTGCATGCATGTTTTTCTTTCATTTTAATACAATTTCTGTTAATTTAATACGGGGAAAGGTGCTCCTGATTTCCCATTCATCACTCTCCAGCCGAGGATATTGGCAATCCCCCAGTCATAATCAATCAAACACTTGCTGTATTCACCATCACTTTCCCGCCAAAATCCCCGGGGATACCCTTATAGACACCGACGGCTGTTGCCTTTGTCACCGAGTCGTGAAAATAGGGTTTGGGTTATGCGCAGAGGGGATAAAATGCGAGTGTTTACCCCTCGCTCCGTCCAACAGTGGCAGTGGTGATCAGCACCTCTTAAGAGCTTCTTTAGTTGTTGGGTGGGGAAGAGTGCCTGCGTGTCTGTATGTGGGAGTGGGTGTGTGTGTGTGTGTGTGGGGGGAGGTGTTTTCAGTTGGATGCAGTATGATTGTTTGCTCAGTTGATAATCTAATGTTGATGTCGGACAAGCGATGCATAGCGATTAGGTTATGGTCATAGCGGTTGGCCGGCCCAGTCCCTCAGCTTACCACTTTGCATCAATATGCATCGATTGCATGCCACTGGAAGCAGACGTAGCACCCACTAATGTGTTCTTCCCGGGGTCGCCTCCCACCCAACATATCCAACGAAAAACCAAGCGATGCCACCTTCTAGTTACCTAAGGAAAGAAACAATTGGATATTGGCCAAATGAATCCGAAATTTAGGCAAATGGGGACGAAAACGGGGGAAGTATATCATTCTGGCATTTAGGTTTAAATCGCACCGTGAACAACGTGAATAGTCGAAGTGTTTGACATTTGAAACGGAAAGAATCAAAGTCTCGACCACAGGGGATGGAGTGTTCTTCGGAAATGGCCAGACACCCTGTTTTCCACATTCGTCTGCGTCTTAAGCGTTTGGCATTTCGAAAGAAAAAAATAGGCCTCGGGTGCACGCTGTGTGCGGTTTGATAATATCATGTAAACGTTATTGAAATACTCAGTATGTAATATCTCCCATCTGTGATGTGTTTATAATTGTTATGTGGAATGAAGCAAGTATGATTAATACCTTAAGTTTCTTCAAGATGATACATCCGATTTGAAATAAATTGGCAGTGGAACTTAACATTTAAAGCAGGAACTGACCAACAGCCTTATAAGGGTGCCCCCTCAAGTCTTTACCTGCTCATATCTGACCAGCGTAATGCAACATTCTGAACTGTGTTGTCTTGTAATTTAGGCCCACTTGAATTATGATACACTGATTTAGCCACTCAATACAATTTACATCCAAACTAATTATTTACTTATTTATTTATTTGAATTTATTTATACAGGATAAAAACATGATCAGCAAAGCTGTTCTACATCATGGCCCTGATACAACAGGTTAAAAAAATGAATAAAAAAAAAATCATCAAATAGATTAAGAATAACAAATACAATTCAATTTAACAAAATGACTAGGAAATTCAATTATGATTACCAAGTAGCTAATCAAGTACTTTCCTCTAAAACACAACGGAGCAATTGTCGCCGGTGCAAAATGCCATTGGACCGTTGTATGAAACATCAACTCGGAGTCTTAAAATGTCAATATCTATAAGCTGGATGGAGCTCGTTGTGTGCTTGACCTTTTGACCTTTTGGGTACTTTGTTAGACCAAAAAAGAGCGCGTTGTAGCCCTAACTTTCTATTGTCATAGATGTAAATATGCGAAGCAGTGCATCTGAATGCCATGAAACATTCTCATAATTAAGACGGGTGGGGATTATTAGTTCCACTTTATACCCGTTTTCTCGTCATTAAATCTCGAGAGTGAGTCGTAAATTGTGTGTTTCCATGGTTACGGCACAATTTGATCACGCGACGGATATAATGGCGTACTGTTTGGCTACATCATTGTGATGTAGCAATGGATCTTGCTAGAGTAAAAGCTTGCTACAGGAAATTCGAAGAACTTTGGCCCCATTATTTCTCAGACACACACAATTACAATAATATTCTTTTCACTATTTATAATGTTTATGGCACGGAGAGTAAAAGATTTATTCTAAAATAATGTAACCGATCAATCTTGTTGTATCTGATGTGAACGGAGAGCACCGTCATGACCGTGGACGGTTGTTTTAAAGTGTTGTAAGATCGGGCCTTTAAATGCCTTTGTTCTTTCGTGTTCATTCTCTGGCTATAAATTTCATGGAAAAGAAACTGAAATAGGCATATAGGCTGGAGAAAAGAAATGAAAAAATGAACGGCAAGAAACTTCATAAACGAAAAGAAGCGGAGTATTAGGGAATCACTAAACAAAATTGGCGATAAGTTAACTAAGAGTTGTTAACTCCCAGGTCTATTTCTGACAAAAGTAAACAACACCAGTCCTTGAATGTATGTGTCGCTAGACGAAAAAAAAAGTGATGACATCCCGAGTCGTCCCGGTCAATTGAACAGATCGAAAGGTGAGAGCGCTTGAATGGTCGCAGCTCACTGATGGTTGATGTGCCGTATCGGATCGACAAATCAAAGTTGTCGCAATTTATTTCGAGTATCGTCACTTACCGTAAGTGACACCTCATCTGTATCGCCCCATCGTTCGTTCGGCCCGGCACAAATTAAAGGGTCGCGCCATTGCCGAAGGCGTGACAAGTAAATTATGGCACAGTCGTGGTTATTGCCTCGTATATCGCTGTTCGATGACGGGTGATCACGGCAATTGGAACACACAGTTTCTAAGGTGAGTTTGTCGCCTGTCGAAATCAAACAATTGCAAGAAAATAATGGACGATAACACTAAAAGGTGTGATGTACAATGTTCCAAATCCTTACTCCAGGGGACTATGTTGAGATAAAAGAAAACTGACAATTGACAAAAACAAAATTGGATTTAGATCAATATGATGGATTGGAAAAAAAATATGCGTAGGCTCTTACTATGGTTTGGCAAAAGGGAGGTAAGTAACTTGCTAGAAATGCCTTTGCGGCTTTAACGCACATTTCATATACTAGGAAAATTAATTTCCCGAATGGTGTTGTGGCATTCAATTTCTCCCTGCCTCGCGGTATATTTCCATTCCTTCGTTTCCGCAATCTCCATTATTGCGTGATTATCCTTTTGGGGACACCACCTCACTCTTTCGACTTCCTTTCAACCCCTTCAAGAAAACAATTAAATTAGAACTACATAACAATCGTCGATTTCGAATACCTCAAGTCGGGGAATTTCTTTAAGTGGGTTGATGGAATGATTCAGTATTTCTGTAATAGCCAATCGTTTCGCCACAGGGAGTGACATTAGAAGTCACTGTCAGACGCAAAACTCTTATGGTTATTCGTGACTTTTAGGATTATACATTTATAGTTGTTCAAAATTGATTTGATTGCTTGAAAGCCAAATGCAACTATGTTTTCTTTGCTGAATAAAGATTACCGGGTAAACATACATGTACTTGACTCTGTTGTGTGCCAAGTACTGATGCAGATATCACCATGGCAACAACAGTGAGGCATTTTACCTGTATACAGAAAGTTGTTTTCCTAGATAAATGGGTCGGGTATTTATAAATTTGTAAATTTATAAATATAAGATTATACAGCAATTCGAAGTAGTTACCCCATCCCCTGACATTTTGTTTCTTTACAATATTTTGTTGTCAATTTCTTGAAATTCTTGCCATTCTATCTTAGTTCTCACTCTTCTACTACCCATGATGTAATTATTAATTCTCTTTTCTTCCCAATTGTTCTCATTTCCTCAATTATATTAATATGCATCTATTTAACTAGATTTAAAGACATGTAGTTCATCGACTACCCTAGCACCAGCCGTAAGTGCGGCTTTCAGCACCTAATGCATACGACCACTCTTGATGAGCGGGACTCAGAACCGCTACACAATATCTTTCAGATTCCAATTCTTTTAAAATTAATGCAAGATGTTATCAATTCCTGTTACCTATTACCTCACCTTGGGTCGAGAGCAGCGAAATGTGGAGAACCTCTTACTGAGCAAGATGAAGAAAAAACTCTTCGAAAAGCTTAAGGCGGAAACACTAGACCACACGCGGCTCCGTATCCCCCTCTATCACTCTTGCTTCATTTTCTTGTACTAATCTTTTCGCCATTGTTTGCCCCCCCCCAGACACTTTAATATTTCCTTTTGGCATATATCAATTTTTCACGATTGTGCGTGTGCGTGTGGAAGTGTTGTCACTCTCTTGATAATTTTCTCTCCCTTCCCTCTTGAATTCCGTTTGTACCTCTCTATTTCCGCTCTCTGTTTTCCCTTCCTTCCTCTCTCTCTATCGCTCTCCAATACTATCTGTATCAGATGCCAGGTCAACACAGCGTGCTTTATTGAGTCTCTTAAATGTGAGGGAAGGTGACACCGAATGTCTTCATCTATCACCATCAAATTCCAACCAAACGCATTAAATCCTTCACAATTATCCCTTAAACCGTCCTCAAGCCACGGCTCATTTGTGTTTCGGTCAGGGAAGGGGGTAATAGCGAAGTCAATCTTAAAAAACCGTGTCAAACTTTGCGCTAACTGTCAGCCAGAATCGGTAAATACTTGGGGAAAATAATTCTGCCCAGGGGGTGGTCGAGATGTTGTTGCTCTACCATTAAAAACCTGTGCCGCCATTGCTGGAGGCTTCGCTTTGGATGTCTTGGCCGCTTGTCACTTTTGTTTTCGTTTTAATACTCTCAATAATAAAGCGACACATGCGTATGGAAATCAATGGTGCATTGTAGTGTACAATTTAACGCCGGGATGGGATCGTTTTTGTATCATAACCAATCATGGCAATTGAGAATCAATTTCAAACGGATGGAAGGGAATGCCACTAGCCTCTTTTAGAATTAAGATGTTGAAATCTTAATGATTTACGAGAAATCTAGATTAAAAGAAAAAAAGTATTTAAATAGAGAGAAATAAATGCGAAATGTTTATGTCACTCAATTATTTTTTCATTGATTCATGTTTCTTTGTGTTTGTCTTCCCCCTTAAAAATCTTGTTTGTCTTTCGTAATTTTTACAATTATCCTTAAGAACTCCCATATGATTATCTCAATATCACTGACACAAATCCTCTCTTTAACAACAACAGTTCAGTACCATAATGTTGATAATGATTATCAATATTGTTATTATAGTTTATCATAATTTTGTTTAGATTTGTTCAATCATGTGAATAATTTTCATCGCCATTTTTTATTAATTGAAAACTTTATAATTATGATCACATGGCCTTGGGCAGCACCCCAATGATTTTTCAGTGGGTGATATGTTATTTACCATAATAATGCAGCACCCCCTGAAAATACCCCCTCCTTTTTTTTTTTGGGGGGGGGGGGGTGGGGGAGGGGCTTGTTAATCCTTTTCTTACGACTTTTCCCTGAGCACCCTCTATTCAAATATCGCTCCCTGGGCCCTGTATTTTTATTGAAAATTGGTATGACTGATCACATTATCATTATTATTGTCATTAGTGTTATTATTATCATCGTCATCATCATCACCGTTATAAATGTGACTCTCATAATCACGGTTATCACCATGATCATAATAATCTATCATATCAACGTCGACGTCAATATGTCTTTCCGCCTCAGGTATTTGCATGACATCATAACAAATCCTGATATTTTTTTTATATGTTCATATCTACTTTAGATGTGCATGAGTCTGTGTAAAAATGGTTTTCAAATGTTATACAAATATGACGCTATATATGTCTACGATAATTCAATATTTACAAATGAGCCTACTTTTAGAAACTCATTGATGTCACAATACTCATAAAAATGAATACTTCCATACAAATACAAACCAAATATGCAAAACACCTACAAAACTAGTCACAGTGCCTGTCTCTATAATGTACACTTTCGTCAAATCTTCCTCTTCGAAAAAGTACCCGGTATTCGTGTATCTTCCAAATCAAATTTACTCATTAAACGATACGGTCGAATAAACATGCCGATCCAATTAATGCGAATGCGTTCGCAGGACGTGAACTTTCGAAGATTATTCCGCCATCAATATACATGTCTTGGACGAATTCCAAACGGACGCTTGGACTGGCCCCGATCGTGTGTAAAAACTCTCTGCACGGGTGAAAGGTGTAATGAATTCATATCGAGGGAGAATGTAAGTGTCATGTGAATGTTGGCGCGCGGGAAACTATTCCGCGTGATTTGGTCGTCTGCTCACGCTTGCATGATGTCACGGGGGAGCGGCGATGGATGTTATAATCGTGTGTCATGACACGCCAAAAGAATACACTAACATAATTTCCCAGGTAACAATGGGCCTCACAACTTGGAAGCAGTGCATCGATCGTTATGAGCACCATCCCAACGGAATAAAGAGAAAAAGGAAGAGAGATATTGATAGATATATAGATAGAGAGAGAGAGATAGATAGAAAAGGGGTTGGAAGAGGGGGGGGGGGGAGAGGGAGATGAGAAAATTTTGCCCTGATTGTGATCGTGGAGGACACACCTATACTCATAATGTGTAATAGTAAGCCAAAAGAAAGTAAGGGGGGAAGCAATCAATTCAAAACTCCTCACGAGTAACACAATTGTTCCTGAGATATACAATATATATATTTTTTTTTTCTGCTAAAAAGACATGGAAATAGATCTCAGTGTTTGAAGTATATACATGTATATTAGACGGCTGAGAATGGGATACCCGAAATATTCCGCACTTATATTGCAAGAATCGTAGATGAGTGCAATAGGCAAATTGACCCTAAGTGGCAGAACATTTCGGTATCCCAATGCAGTAAAGCCATTCAATATAATTGGTATTATCTCTTTATTCATTAGACTGTGGAATACGGTACGATGTTGTACAGCAAGTTTTATTGGAATTCGTCAGATTTCAGCATATCATACAATACGCTCTGACATTGAACAATTATGCGGACCAAACTACGCATTTTTAATGTAACACCTTACGTCTTGTCCATGCAGGATGCAGGGGCGTTGATTCGTGTTTCGGATGGGAGGGGGGGGGGGGCAAACCGATATGTTTACCCACCCCAATGTCTTCTTTGTGGCGCTCGCCCCTACCCTCCCTTCGAACGACCCCTTTCTGTCCTCGTGCATGCATATGGAAATTATAAACAAATGTGCACCATACAAAAGAAAACGTATACGAAACAAGGCGTGTCCGTGGGTGACAGGTGATGTAATTGCATTGATGAATACAAGGGATTACTTACATGAAAAAGCAATCAAACTGTCGTCATCATATCTTTGGAATCAATATAAAAGGTATAGAAACCTGGTGACAAGGGAACTCAATAAGCTTAAAAAATCATATATTACCTCTTTATTAGATGTTAAATCAGGTAACGCAAATGCACTGTGGGATGTTATGCGGCGTCTGACTAAGAAAAAGCAACCTAAAAATATGACATTGAACGTAAACGATGCCGAAATATCTGACTTGAAAGAAATTGTTGAGCTCTTCAATACATATTTTATTGACTCAGTTCAGGAACTCACTAACAATTTTGAACAAAGTGTTGAGAATTCCAAAGAGTGTGAACACATTAATGAAGAAAATTCGGAAAAGCAGACAAAAAGTGATTTGTTTAATTTCTCTATTATTTCTATAGATTTCGTCATCAAAGAGATAAAATGTTATAATTGCAAAAAAGCAACTGGATATGACGAACTCTCCGTCAAAATACTGAAATATATTTGTGATATTCCTTGTGTAATTGGAAGCTTAGTATATATATTGAATCTGTCCTTAAAGTCTTCTGTATACCCTGATGCTTGGAAAATAGCCAGAGTCCAACCGATTCCAAAAGGAGGGGATTCAGCCACACTGAAAAATTACAGGCCTGTATCTATACTGCCGATTTTATCTAAAATAATCGAAAGGGCAGTGTATTTAAACGTATTTGATTATATATCTCAGAAAGACTACTTATATAAGAATCAGTTTGGGTTTCGCCCTAAGCATTCATGCGAAACAGCTTTATTATGCATGGTGAATCAATGGTCAGAGAATGTAGATAAAGGACACCTGAATGGTATAGCTTTTATTGACCTTCGACGTGCATTTGATACGGTTAACCACTCCCTACTATTAGATAAATTATATCAATATGGATTCTCACCTAGTTTCATCAAATGGTTTGATTCTTACTTGAAAAACCGCCAACAATATGTATCTTTAGGAAAAGAAAAATCTACTCTACGAAACATTACAATGGGTGTGCCACAGGGTTCGATCTTAGCCCCGATACTTTTCACTTTATTCATTAATGATCTCCCAAACGCTATACCAAATGGCACCGTTTACATGTATGCTGACGATACTACTATTTCTGTTTGGGGGGGATCGAAGCAAGAGGTTGAGCTAAAACTGTCAAAAGCTCTTAGGGATTTGGACTCTTGGCTCAATAAAAACAAGTTGATTTTGAATAGTGACAAGACCAAAACGATGCTACTAGGATCAAAACAAAAGCTAAGGTCACTAGACAGCAATATGCTATCGATAGTGTTAAATGGATGTCAATTGGAATGTGTAAATGAATATAAATGTTTAGGAGTTATCATAGATAACAATCTCGACTTTAAAAAACACGTTGACAGCATATCTTTAATTGTAAAACAAAAACTAGGAACTATTCGCCGCTGTAAACAGTATTTTGATAAAGCACAATTGAATAAGCTGTATTGGGCTTTTGTAATGCCCCATATAATGTATTGCTGTACCGTCTGGTCGGAAAGTTCTGAAATTAATCACAGTAAGTTAGAGAGATTACATAAGAGGGCAGCATACATGGTATCTAACTTCTCTTGGGAAACTCCATCTGAACAAATTTTCAAAATATTATCCTGGCCCAAAATACGCAATGTCTTTTTTAGAGCATCTCGCTTAATGGTTCATAAATGTTTACACGAAGCTGCTCCCCAGGTGCTTTGTGATAAGTTTATTTATATAGAGAAAATATCCTCCCGAACAACTAGAAGCACAAATAAGATGATAATCAGGGTGCCATATGCTCGTACAACCTTTTATCAGAAATCATTTTTTGTCACAGGCCCATTACATTGGAATAAACTACCCGAACACCTCCGATTCATAGAAAACATTAAACAGTTCAAACGGGAAATGGCTAAATGGGAAAAAACCCTTAATATGTAATAGGGACTAATGGTGGAATCTATTTTATTCTTTCTCCTCATTTTGTACATATTTTATCTCTTTTCATGTGTATATAATGTTTTCGTTTAGTTTTAGGTAACATCTGTACAGTATCATATTTTATTTGTTCTGTTATTTTCCATAGTTAATTATGCTTATTTCATTTCATTTTTTTGTTTCAATATTAGTATTTATGCTCTACTCTTTGTTTATATTTGAATATGTTACCATGTTTTATATTTGTGTTTGTTCACGAAGGGCCTCAACGAAAACCAGCTTGTTGCTGATTGAGCTACCCTTCTTTTAAATATTTGAAATAAATAAATAAAAAATATATGATTCCAGTGATAGATATGCACGCTACATTTTCATGGTTATTTGCTTAGTTGGAATTCCGTGTTCGAGTATTTTTACATTACTCTCGTAACCTTTATTTCCAGATAAACATGGACTCGTTTCGAGCACACCACGGTAACCGCACGAACGGGAAAAAGGAGAAAAGAATTTAAAAAAAATCGACTGACATCAAAAGACGGAGATGGTTTTCAGTAGTGTTTTGAGAAAGAAAAAGAAAATAAGAAAGGGGGGGTGATAGTGGAGAAATCAGCAGTGAGTCAGAGGGAGAGGGGGACAATATAAAGAAAGAGAACAAAGGGATAGAGAATGAGAGATATTTGTAACACTTTCGATTGTCATATTTATGACAATAGAATGGCGAGACTTTTTTTTTTTTACGAATTTCCTTACTTGCCAGTGATCAATCTTTCGAAGATGTGGTTTTGATTTACAAATACAAATGACGTTGTTTGTAACAAACAAACAACTTTCCCAAGCTTCAAGTACGGTAAGAAGAAACGGGTCCATAAATACAGGTATTAACGCAATATTTTGAGGGGGTAATAAAACAAATCTTTGACTTGGCCACAAATTCAAGGTAATTCGGTGGATTCAACAGTATTTCCATAAATGCAGTTCTGCTCTTTAAGTTTGGTTCAAGGTCACCAAAGTCATTAACCGACCAATACTGGGACTATGACCTTCAGAATTTGCATTCGAAATGGAACTCAAGACCACCATAGACATGATAAAAAAATGGGAATATTCTCATCCCTATAGATTCTAAAGACATTGATGCTTATAATAAAAACAATGAAAATGGCAAAGAGTTCATAGGTCTAGGAGTTGGTCATTGCCAGACTTCTTGAGTGCTGTATGAAATCAATTCTCAAGATGTTTCAAATGATCTTCGAGTGTTCAAGCCGAAGGCAATCTTGATTTTTTTTTCCGAGAAGCAGGAATATGGATGTAAATATGATTTGCCCAGGGGTACCGCTTTGTACTTATTTATTTTTCTTTCTTTGTTCATGTATGTGTGTGCGTGTCTCTCTCTCCCCCTCTCTAGTCAGTATATCAGGATAAACTATAAGAACAACCGATTATTTCACCGAGTTTTATCATATTCTATAACTGCCAACGTAAAGAGGACTCCAGATACAATGATGCGCCTCGTCGTTGATATTCACTCATCAGCTTGTGTTGAAACAGCACCACTTTGGCTTGGGCTAAAATTAGATATCTAGTTAAACAGCACCAGTCGGTGTTAAAACAACTTCGGTGTGATTGTAGACGGGTGCCGTTTCAACACTTCATTTAAACACCTGTCCTGTCTGTTTCAACACCTTTATGTAGATACCTTTCTGATGTTAAACACCAAGGTATTTTGTGCTGTACATCCGTCGTCCTCAACAAATAGCTAGAATGAATATCACCACCACTACCATACATGTATGTCCACTTCACATTCACCTATTGTAATCACAATTCTTTTTATTTACTCCTTGATTTCATAAAAATACAATTTATTTTAATAAAGGGGAATAACACACCTTTTTTCGAAATGTAAATAAGTAATTATGATATAGGGGGAAGGGGCAGATTTTACATGTGTATATTCAATATGGACCATGAGTACAGGGCGACCTTCTCAGTGGGGATAGGATCGAACAGTCCACTCACATTTCACTAGATCAACAGTAGCATTCCATACGAAAGCGCCATTCTCGGTGCCAAAGGTCAAATATCATTAGGATGAAATCTAATTTACCTTTCATTTCCGGTTGAGGGCATTTCACGAATACCCGGCGCTCCGAAACGTGAATGGAATTGGAATCAATTCCGCCAATGATCCGCCCATTACGAGGCGGATATAACCGACTGCCATGAACGCTTTAACATGCCATGTGTAATCGTTTCAAAGACGTGTTAATACCAGGGAAGTACCGAAAGAGCATGCCCATGCCAGCTGTTATAAAAGGCAAATTAGGAAATCATTCGCCAATTTTTATAGGATGCACTTCAGCGGCAGATTTTCAGCAACTCGGGTGCTAAAAGCACTTTACTTACCACATGGGTTTGCTACGCCAGTAATGTGATTCAATGTTTGCTAAAAAGCACCATGCTGCCTGTTCATTTAAGCACCAAAGGTGCCGAATTTAGCACCAAAGTGCTGAATTGAGCCCCCAAGTTCTGAAAATCAGCACCCTCAAGTGCAGTCGCGATCCATGTACAAACTCATGGAAGTATTCAATATAGCACTTTGTATTTCACAGTGAACTAAAGCAATTTCGTAAAAGAGGAGGTGATTCGATCTTAATTTGTATCCGGGATTTTTTTCTTCTCGAAATATATACAGAATAGACGAATTAAGAGGCCAACGCACTATACCTCCAACATGGGTTTGTGAAGTACGTCAGTAATGTGATCCAATGTTTGCTGAAGTTCATTGGTAATTGGAAAATATCCATGGACGCATAAGTGTAATAATAGGAAACATATACCCACTCATCATTACTATGCCTATAACATTTATTCATTCTCTGATGAGCTTTCAGTAAACTGACTTTGACAGGGGAAATAATTGTCGGCGTATTCAATAAAGGTTTGCGGAATATCGGTGGTTGAGCATTGGCAAACATAACGTCACCATTAATGATAGCAGAATGCATACAATGTTTCTTTGAATCGATTTGTTCTGTTCGTTCTTTTATGCATCATGTTTCGCCAGTATCGTGGTTACTATTGTCGATTTTAATGAATCTGCTGTCATTCGGTCGACAATATTAAATGTTGAAAGAATTGTACAATATTGTGTATCCTGAGTTTCTATTGTGTCTCAAATGAAATTTGCAAATCGACTGCATTTATATATATGTGTATATATATAAATATAAATATATATACATATATATATATCTATATAATGTGTGAAATTATACATGTACAACAGCTTTGGCAACTCTTTTATATATAAATATTTTGTGAAAGAAATGAATGAAGAGAACAATGGTATATAGGCGTAGCTTAAATCAAGGTTCCCCAGAGCTTTCTGCCCTTTGGAAAAATTGGTAATGCCGAAAAAATGTATCTGCTGGGAATCGAACCCGGGCCCCCGGCTTTGAACGCCGGTGCCTTAACCACTAGACCACAGAGACGGGTTAATGGCTAGGGCGACCCGATCCGACTGACCGTCAGATAGACAGATTTTCGACACTATAGCAATTATAATTGGTAAAAGAGTTGCCAAAGCTGTTGTACATGTATAATTTCACACATTATACTTTCTCGCATACATGTACTGTATCAAAGCAATAGCTTTGATCCAGCTGAGGCATGGCGGCTTGTCATTGTTCAAAACCCGCTTACACGCGACAAAGGAAATTATAATTGGTATAGTGTCGAAAATCTGTCTATCTGACGGTCAGTCGGATCGGGGTCGCCCTAGCCACTAACCCTTCTCTGTGGTCTAGTGTTTAAGGCACCGGCGTTCAAAGCCGGGGGCCCGGGTTCGATTCCCGGCAGAGACATTTTTTCGGCATTACCAATTTTTCCAAAGGGCAGATAGCTCTGGGGAACCTTGATTTAAGCTACGCCTACCATTGTTCTCTTCATTCATTTCTTTCACAATATATATATATATATATATTTTACATGAGTGTTCAGTGACCAACCTACAGGTAATTATGTTATTTATCGAGAATCGAGAAATGGGTCGTAATAAGATCCCCAAACCTGGCGTTATTCTTATAATATGCAGTTGAAAAATTGACAGCTTGTGGCAGCCGTGGTAACGAAAAAAACATCGATTAATGTACAAAACGATTTGCATTGACAATTCTTGCAAGAAAAGAAACGAATACTATTAACAGTAAGAGTGAGAGAGAATAAGAAATTAAAAACCCCATTCTTTTTAATTTTGCTGTTAACTGCACATATTCTAACCTATGGCTAAATTCAAACTCTGGTCTAAAGTTGTGGTTTAACTATGGACAGCCAATATTGACACAAAGAATCTAACTGTACAGGTTTGATTTTTCGCTTAAAATCAGCTTTCTATTATACAATGTAAATATTTTTTTTTACTTTGTTCGGTTTCCCATAGTTTTCAGCACAGAGTCAGACCTTTGCCTCAGTTAGACTGGTCTCCAGAATACGGACTAACGTGTCTTTGAACAGATCAGAGTGATATATATATATATATATGTATATATATATATACATATATATGTATATATATATATATATATATATATGTATATATATATATATATATATATATATATATATATATATTCTAAGCCTCGTAACCCTGAAAAGTACGAGGGGCGGAGAGAAAACGAGACAGGGTATTAAAATATATGCATGACGACACTGTTCGTATCTTGGTGGTGCCACATCAATCTAAACATCGACAAGATCATGATGATGAAAGAACCCCAGCAGGGGGGCTTGTCACAGAAAGCTGCGTTCAAACGACACTCCCCAAAATCAAACGCAAAATGGAAGCTCCGTGGCGTCGCGATTCTAACTCTTTCCTTGTAACCAGAGGGTCGTGTGTTCGAATCCCATCTTGGGTAGCGTCTTCTGGAAAGGTGTCAATCCACACTTTGCAATTCTCACCTAATTGGGTACAGGTAGAAAATAATAGTCATTGTGGTTGGTTTATACCGAGGTTTTTTTTTACCTGACTGCTAAGAAAGCACGAATGCCTGTGAGCAAGCAACCAGGGGACCTACGGCTTAATCTCCTCTCCGAGGGACCTGGTAATGAGGATAAATGCCTTACCAAAGGGCACTAGCGCACCATTTGGGAATCGAACCTGGGTCTCCGGAATCCGAAACCCCCGCTCTACCGACTGAGCTATCGCGCCTTTAGCAAGTTTGCGCCTATACAGGCTGCTAAAAAAGCTATGAATCCAGTGTCTGGGTCATAATAACTGCGAAGCGCCTTGAGCAGTCTTAGATTGATATCGCGCTATTATATAAGCCAATTATTATTGTCATTATCATTATTATTAACATTATTATTTTGAACCAATGAAACGTCCGTATTAGATCGTGTGCTTATTTTCATTTTTTTAGCTGTATTCAAACGCAAATCTTTCTGAGGCAAGGCCCAGTAATCCCCCCTTTTTTTTGGGGGGGGGGGGGATGTGTGTCAATGCCCTCGCTTATCTTTGCTTTTCTATTGGCTCTCTCTCTCTCTCTCTCTCCATATTCTTTGCGGCTCCAGTGTGAGGCGTGACAAACAATCTCGAGGGGTACCCGATAGCATCCGGGTTGTGTATGATGCGCGCTCCTGTGATTTATATGACGGGATGATGGATGACTGGTTGGGAGCCCCTAAGAGGGCACGGTGGCCACCCCCTCGGCCCAGAAGCAAACACAGATCAAGCGTGTCACGGGAGGGTAATGCATTGGTGAAAATTGTGGCGCAGACCACAAAACGAGCAAACATTTGTTTTTCGTTTTTTTTTTCTTCAGGAGTGAGTTAGCTTAAGTATGCTGCATGATTTTGTTTGTGTAAACGGTATAAAGAGTGATGAATACGGTGGTATGCATGTACATGTTTAGTATGGAAATGGGAAGACGGGAAATGTAAGGCAAAAGAGATGTAGGAAACGGAAAGAGAACTACGTATACAGAGATAAACTAAAATATAGCTTGAAATTGTACATACATGTAAATGTTGGTAGTATACGAGGATTCAATTATAGCAATGTTTTTGTTCTAATTTATGTTTTTTTGCAGTAAGGAAAACATAATGGCAGATGTACCATTCCAGCATTTGGGAGAGCTAGAACACCTCTCCTTACCTTGTTTACACACAATATATAACATTAATTGCTAAATAATTGGTCCATTTCCGTGCCATATCAATCTGTCAGTTGCAAATTCTAAAATTCTAACGAAAACTGCTCTACTTCTTCCAAATGTCGATTTTTGTTTTGTATTTCCCCTCTCGCTTTGCTCTGTCGTGTCGTTCTCTTGCAATGTTCCCAGAAGTAGAGCATCCTATTTAACATGTTCAAAGCCAAGCCCCTTTAATATGTTTTCTCATAATTACAAATGGTATAATATGAATACATTTTAACTTTAACAGATGCGATTCTATTTAGTCATTGTCAATGATAGTCATTTTACTCTAAAAGCACTGAGTAAAATTTTACCCAATATTGGGTACAAAGGGAATATACATGTTTGTTGGGTATTTTGTTTACACCGTATTAGGCTATTTCAACGCAACAATGCGTAAAATTTACAAAATCGTTTTACCCTACCTACATGCATGTTCCCATTGTATCCAATATTGGGTTAACTTGAGTGTTCATGCCATGTTCATAAAACATTTATCAGTATATAGTCAAAATCATTAACTTCGATGAATCTGTACTCTTCGTGGCCGACATTGGTAATATGCATATGTTAAAGCAACACTTATTCCCACCGTGACAAATGCTGATATTCAAGAATACCAAATCTCTTGAATTCTTCAGCCACTGAAGTTCCTCACGCCGGCAAACCCTTGAATAGTATCGTTTCATGTACATGATGTATCATTTTCGTAGAGTCCCGGATCTGTGACCCTACCAAGAAACCAAAATGATTTGATAAGAGCTGCAGCGAAGACTTTCAAACTCGACAAACTAACAACAAACGTCACTATGAGCTTTCCAATTGGAAACTTGATCAGCGTGGAAATAAATATTCTCACTTAATGCTGACTTGAGAAGTAAGACGATTTCTGTAAAAATCGTTCGAAATTACTTTAAAGTAGAAAGAGGGAATTATTACACAGAAGCGGGGGGGGGGGTGGGGTGGTTATTTGAAATATGATGAGAATAGATATGTTTTAAGGTTGGCTTTGAATGACTCTATAGAATTGGCATTGCGTATTGTTGATGAGAGTGCATTCCACAAAGTTGGAGCACTATGAACAAAAACTTGTTCACCAAATGAGCATTTGATTCTACGAGTTGTCAACAACCAGGGGGCCGTTTCATAAAGCTGTTCGTAAGTTAAGAGCGACTTTAAGAACGACTGGTGAACCTTTCTTACGCGCTAAACCATCACCAATGAATATACCATTTACCACAATAAAGGATCACCAGTTGTTCTTAAAGTCGATCTTAACTTACGAACAGCTTTATGAAACGGCCCCCGGTCCCTGAAATAAACAGGTATAGACTATGAAACACAGAGGTGATCCGAACCTAGAACAAGAGTCAAGCGCCTTTTCTGCTTGACGTCAGAACACGGCCATGCGTGAGAGTCACCGCATCACCACAACAGTCACACCAAAGAAACGAATCCAAACCAGTGTGCCATCGGGTACGTACATACCCTTTCAGATTAAGTCGATCTAGAATCAGTCTATTCAGTGTGACTGGACACTTGTTTTACTGTCAATTGCTTCAGTCGCACCCACGAAGCCGACTCCAAACGAACGATTGTACATGAATTTGTCATCGGTCATTATCAATGGATGCACCGTGGCCAAGTGGTCTAAGGCGCCTGACTAGACTCGTGAAAGTCCGGGGTTCGATCCCGGCTACGGCACCAGTGCCCGTGCAAAGAACATATTCAATCGAGAGTGCTTTTTTTTTATCCATTATTCAAATAAATGGAAATGTTGTATGTATTCTTATGTGAGCACTTGTTAACAAAAAACTGGTAAATGACATTATACTTTTAAACCACCAACAAAAAAGGTAATTATTTTTAATAAAATCGGTCACCTCCAATTATGTGGAATATACCACGAATTGCATGTTTGCAATAAAAATGGGTAGTAGCGTCCTATAAATTGTACGCATCTCCTCGTGAAAGCTTGCAATAATGATGCTTTATGAAAATTTAGGCTGCATTATGTGCATGGGATACGTTACACTAAGCATGCTAATTGCTGATGATATTTGTTTTTCAATCTCATCGGATATGGTTTGTGTCGTGATATTACAATGCAAACAAGTAGTAGCCATGAACCTTCCCGTATTTTACTTTCAACTCCGTAACGGATATTCCACTCATTCCATTAAATACACTACAACTTCTGATTGAATGTACTTTAATTTCGGTTCAAGCGGAGATAGTCGATACACGCGGATAATAAACCGAAATACAAGAGATTAATGTAATAAACTTCAAAATAACCGAATCGCTATAAATGCCATTCGCTGTAAACATACCCGTTTCGATGACTGGGTATAATGAATTTATGATCACATTCGGCAGAAAATCTGTCAGACGAAAGTGATATGACATGTTTCCGTCCTCACAGGATGTTTACCATTAGTCTGGTCTTCACTTTATTTTTGATGACATGTGCAGTGGTATCCTTTTGAAAGAAAGGATATAGAAAACGGGTTTTCTCTAGATGTTCTCTGGACCATTATCATCGGGTGATAATCAAATGTTATTGCTTTGATGTTATTTGTTTGTATTGTAGTTGTCTTGGTCACGGCGCTAGTCTGTTAATAATGTTGCATTTTTAAATAGAATCGTACTAAGAATTGTAATGATTACATCGGATATAGACACTGCACAATACAATGTAAAATTGGGAATATTTTGTAATATCGACGTGCTTTACCTCAATCAGAACTATGCGTTGTATATACTTCTCCCAAATAATACAAATGTAAATTTATTAGTGAAACTTTCTGTCATCGTGATCTGATCATGGACGCATGAATTATTATTATTTTTTTAAATCATTAAGAATCTGACGTACGTTTCAGTTCGTAATTTTCTTGGGAGAGGGTTGATGAACTGACTTGTTGGATGCCTTATCATTTTTTTTGTTATCCAACAACGCAGTAACAGTTCCAATCTATCATGAAGAAAACTGGTCAAGTCAGAAGCCAGACTTAATGAAACGCTCTTCAGCTAATATCACTACTTGAAAATGAAAGCGTTCTTCGTAACGACCACGGAGCAGCACGATTTGACGACATTTAAACATAACCACAACCACTGGGAATGAACTCCAAGCGAAATTCTAATATTTTGCTAATTATGACTAGCTATTATCGGTGATACAGTATGCCCGGTCACGGTGTGGTTTACCCACAGTCATTAAAAGCATTCATCTTGGATTGCGTAGCGAGGGGCGCCCCTGTTACCCCCAAAACATCCCAGAGGCCCCCGCAAAACGTTTAATATCTTCTCTCCCAACACCCTTTTTAAGGGTCTTAATAATGCAACACTCGAAGCCCAACCCTAATACGCAACTGACACCGTGCTTTCAGGGCACAGTACAAGGAAAGACTTAGAAATTTTGTACAAATAAACAAAGCCCTTGAAGAGCGTGCCTACATACAACCTCTCTATGTAATCATACCCTTAAAATAATAGTGCTTGCAGAGCCCTACTTTTTATTCTCTCCGTTTTGACATTTTCAGCTTGAAAGCAAGTCGCTTTATCATAGCTGTCGCTGTCACCAAATAATTATCGACCGTTTTATCCACGCATCGCTGTTCTCTTATCCATCATAATTTCTATCTTATATTGTTCGATATGTTTATCGTTTGAAAGGTTCTTTCGTTTTGCCGGGAGCTTAACAGATATGCTCGATCTCCCCCATAGCTCATGATACAGGAAAGCACTTATCGCCGTCTCTAAATCGTTACGAAATATATATAATAATCATACAGATTAGGAAAATGGAAAGAGTATTACAAGAAATAAATCAAGATCCCAAAGAAAGAGAAGATCGATGATGTATAGGAGGGGTAACAAGCTAAAAATAAGAAATAAAACTGACAGTTTTCATTTTCCTTGTGTTTATTGACATATTCATCACTTCTCTTGAATATCTTAGTACTAAATTTGCAATACAGCAACAGTAATAATAATGATACGAATGAACATACAACGATTGAAATACCACATTATGATGATAGTGATTATGAAATAATGATAATCAAGATATTATTGATAATGATTTTAGTAATAATAATAATGATAACAATGATAATGTATAGAAATAATAATGGTATTAACGATAATGAAACAAAAGTACATAAAGTACCGGTATATATTCATAATGACACTTAAAATAAACATAATCGCAATAATAGTGAAAATGACTGCAATGAGCATCAACTGATGATCAAACCAAAATAAACACTTTTTAAGAAGATGCAAGGAATGCTCCCCAGTGAGTGGAAATTGTGCACTTTTCGTGCGGGATTGAAATGAATGAAATGACCGGGGTAATAATATGCTGTAAAGCGCTTTGAGCCATTCTGGGAAAAGCGCTATATACAAATTGGCTATTATTATTATTATTTTTTTTTATATCTACCAAGG